>NC_091361.1:20513334-20813334 GCF_038502225.1 Cherax quadricarinatus
TCCTTATCTCCCTTCCTCCTGGATCATCCTTATCTCCCTTCCTCCTGGACCATCCTTACCTCCCTTCCTCCTGGATCATCCTTATCTCCCTTCCTCCTGGACCATCCTTAACTCCCTCCCTCCTGGACCATCCTTATCTCCCTTCCTCCTGTACCATTTTTACCTCCCTTCCTCCTGGACCATCCTTACCTCCCTTCCTCCTGGACCATCCTTACCTCCCTTCCTCCTGGACCATCCTTACCTCCCTTCCTTCTGAACCATCCTTACCTTCCTTCTTTCTGGACCATCCTTACCTCCCTCCCTCCTGGACCATCCTTACCTACCTTCCTCCTGGACCATCCTTACCTCCCTTCTTCCTGGACCATCCTTACCTCTCTTCCTTCTGGACCATCCTTACCTCCCTCCCTCCTGGACCACCCATACCTCCCTCCCTCCTGGACCATCCTTACCTCCCTCCCTCCTGGACCATCCTTACCTTCCTTCCTCCTGAACCATCCTTACCTCCCTTCCTCCTGGACCATCCTTACCTTCCTCCCTCTTGGACCATCCTTACCTTCCTCCCTCCTGGACCATCCTTACTTTCCTTCCTCCTGGACCATCCTTACCTTCCTCCCTCATGAACCATCTTTACCTCCCTCCCTCCTGGACCATCCTTACCTTCCTTCCTCCTGGGCCATCCTTACCTCCCTTCCTCCTGAACCATCCTTACCTCCCTCCCTCCTGAACCATCCTTACCTCCTTCCCTCCTGGACCATACTTACCTACCTCCCTCCCTCCTGGACCATCCTTACCTCCCTCCCTCCTGGACCATCCTTACCTTCCTCCCTCCTGGACCATCCTTACCTTCCTCCCTCCTGGGCCATCCTTACCTTCCTTCCTCCTGGACCATCCTTACCTCCCTTCCTCCTGAACCATCCTTACCTCCCTCCCTCCTGAACCACCCTTACCTTCTTCCCTCCTGGACCACCCTTACCTACATCCCTCCCTCTTGGACCATCCTTACCTCCCTCCCTCCTGGACCATCCTTACCTCCCTTCCTCCTGGACCATCCTTACCTCCCTTCCTCCTGGACCATCCTTACCTTCCTCCCTTCTGGACCATCCTTACCTTCCTCCCTCCTGGACCATCCTTACCTTCCTTCCTCCTGGACCATCCTTACCTCCCTTCCTCCTGAACCATCCTTACCTCCCTCCCTCCAGAACCATCCTTATCTCCTTCCCTCCTGGACCATCCTTACCTTCCTTCCTCCTGAACCATCCTTACCTCCCTTCCTCCTGGGCCATCCTTACCTCCCTTCCTCCTTGACCTTCCTTACCTTCCTCCCTCCTGGACCATCCTTACCTCCCTCCCTCCTGGACCATCCTTACCTCCCTTCCTCCTAGACCATCCTTACCTCCCTTCCTCCTGGACCATCCTTACCTTCCTCCCTTCTGGACCATCCTTACCTTCCTCCCTCCTGGACCATCCTTACCTTCCTTCCTCCTGGACCCTCCTTACCTCCCTTCCTCCTGAACCATCCTTACCTCCCTCCCTCCTGAACCATCCTTACCTCCTTCCCTCCTGGACCATCCTTACCTTCCTTCCTCCTGAACCATCCTTACCTCCCTTCCTCCTGGGCCATCCTTACCTCCCTTCCTCCTGGACCTTCCTTACCTTCCTCCCTCCTGGACCATCCTTACCTCCCTCCCTCCTGGACCATCCTTACCTCCCTTCCTCCTAGACCATCCTTACCTCCCTTCCTCCTGGACCATCCTTACCTTCCTCCCTTCTGGACCATCCTTACCTTCCTCCCTCCTGGACCATCCTTACCTTCCTTCCTCCTGGACCCTCCTTACCTCCCTTCCTCCTGAACCATCCTTACCTCCCTCCCTCCTGAACCATCCTTACCTCCTTCCCTCCTGGACCATCCTTACCTTCCTTCCTCCTGAACCATCCTTACCTCCCTTCCTCCTGGGCCATCCTTACCTCCCTTCCTCCTGGACCTTCCTTACCTTCCTCCCTCCTGGACCATCCTTACCTCCCTCCCTCCTGGACCATCCTTACCTCCCTTCCTCCTAGACCATCCTTACCTCCCTTCCTCCTGGACCATCCTTACCTTCCTCCCTTCTGGACCATCCTTACCTTCCTCCCTCCTGGACCATCCTTACCTTCCTTCCTCCTGGACCCTCCTTACCTCCCTTCCTCCTGAACCATCCTTACCTCCCTCCCTCCTGAACCATCCTTACCTCCTTCCCACCTGAACCATCCTTACCTCCCTTCCCCCTGGACCATCCTTACCTCCCTCCCTCCTGAACCATCCTTACCTCCTTCCCACCTGAACCATCCTTACCTCCCTTCCCCCTGGACCATCCTTACCTCCCTCCCTTCTGGACCATCCATACCTCCCTTCCTCCTGGACCATCCTTACCTACCTCCCTCCCTCCTGGACCATCCTTACCTCCTTCCCTCCTGGACCATCCTTACCTTCCTTCCTCCTGGACCATCCTTACCTCCCTTCCTCCTGGACCATCCTTACCTTCCTTCCTCCTGGACCATCCTTATCTCCCTTCCTCCTGAACCATCCTTACCTCCCTCCCTCCTGAAACATCCTTACCTCCTTCCCTCCTGGATCATCCTTACCTTCCTCCCTCCTGGACCATCCTTACCTCCCTCCCTCCTGGACCATCCTTACCTCCCTTCCTCCTGGGCCATCCTTACCTCCCTCCCTCCTGGGCCATCCTTACCTTCCTCCCTCCTGGACCATCCTTACCTTCCTTCATCCTGGACCATCCTTACCTTCCTTCCTTCTGGACCATCCTTACCTTTCTTCCTCCTGAACCATCTTTACCTCCCTCCCTCCTGGACCATCCTTACCTTCCTCCCTCCTGGACCATCCTTACCTTCCTTCCTTCTGGACCATTCTTACCTCCCTCCCTCCTGGACCATCCTTACCTTCCTTCCTTCTGGACCATTCTTACCTCCCTCCCTCCTGAACCATCCTTACTTCCCTCCCTCCTGAACCATCCTTACCTACCTCCCTCCCTCCTGGACCATCCTTACCGTCCTTCCTCCTGGGCCATCCTAACCTCCCTTCCTCCTCAACCATCCTTACCTCCCTCTCTCCTGAACTATCCTTACCTCCTTTCCTCCTGGACCATCCTTACCTACCTCCCTCCCTCCTGGACCATCCTTACCTTCCTCCCTCCCTCCTGGACCATCCTTACCTCCCTCCCTCCTGGACCATCCTTACTTTCCTCCCTCCCTCCTGGACCATCCTTACCTCCCTCCCTCCTGGACCATCCTTACCTATCTCCCTCTCTCCTGGACCATCCTTACCTCCCTCCCTCCTGGACCATCCTTACCTTCCTCCCTTCTGGATCATCCTTATCTTCCTTCCTCCTGGACCATCCTTACCTTCCTTCCTCCTTAACCATCTTTACCTCCCTCCCTCCTGGACCATCCTTACCTACCTCCCTTCCCCCTGGACCATCCTTACCTCCCTCCCTCCTGGACCATCCTTACCTTCCTCTCTTCTGGATCATCCTTACCTTCCTTCCTCCTGGACCATCCTTACCTTCCTTCCTCCTTAACCATCTTTACCTCCCTCCCTCCTGGACCATCCTTACCTACCTCCCTTCCCCCTGGACCATCCTTACCTCCCTCCCTCCTGGACCATCCTTTCTACCCTCCCCCTGGACCATCCTTACTTCCTTTTTTCCTGAACCATCCTTACCTCCAGGATGGAGGTAAGGATGGTCCGCGAGGTATGACCCTTGGGGTCATACCTCGCTAATTACTTTGGACCATTCGTCTTTAACCCTTAAGTACATAGGACATACGTGGAATTGCACTTTGATCCCTGGCGGCAGGTGACAGCACTTTCATTATAGCAGAGGGTGGCCGCAGACGTATCAACACTTCGTCTGGAGCTGGTGAGGGGTGTGCTTAATGCCCAGAATACCAATATGTTGCTGACGGTGATATTACGCGACACGTAAGGCATCGCTAATGACGACCTCTATGGTGTTTCACTGAATGGTGTGGCACGAATTATCAAGTTCCGGCTGAACAGCATTTATGAAAACATGGTGGCCAAGTGCCAAGATATGGTTAAGCCGGTTACCCCTGGCATTAGTGTCCGTCTTCACAATGTGTCAAGGTTCTACTCCTTTGTCAAGGTGCGTAACGTACCTTTCAAGGCAGATGAGAGTGATTTACGGCATGTGTTCAGAAGATATGGGACGATTCATATGGGAATATTGGGACGTTGGCGAGATGGGCCGCTGGTTGGCTTCCCTGAAGGGACGTTTTCCCTTAAAATGTCCCTGAAGCATCCTATTCCGTCATATCTGGGGATGGAGGACTTCCGAACTCAGGTGTACGTGACGTACACGGGTCAGAGGCATACATGCCGCATGTGTGGGGTGTACGACCACATAGTGGTGCGCTGTCCAACGCGACATGGAAGATCTGAGGCTGAGGCGAGGCCTGATGAAGCTACGGATCGGCTGACTTACGCAACAGCGACGCAACGTTAGCCTTCGTCACAGGAGGCGTGGAGTGTGGAGATGGAGAGGGAGGAGGCGTTGTCGCCTGATTGTGTGACACTCACTAGAATTGGTGAGGATGCAGGCTTGGTGTCGGCAATGGGTGGCGAGGAGCCTGCAATTGCTCAACGTAAGTAAGTAAGTAAGCAAGTTTATTCAGGTATACACAAATACAGTTACATAGAATTATCATACATAGCAGCATATGTGTAGAGAACCTGGGATAACCCAAAAAAGTCAGACTGAGTGACTTATTTCCATTGGGGTCCTTTTACCTTATTATTATAATATAAAGGTTATAATATTTTCTTATTATTCTATAATGAAGATAACATTTATTATCATACTAAAAAGACTATCTACTACACGAGGGTCATTAAGACTATCTACAATACGAGGGTCATTACTAGGAATAAGGTAAAATTTACACATATGTTAGCTAAAAAATAGAAAATCATTCCCCTCCCTTTCTGTAGCTACATTCATCAGACACCTTTTGGCACTCTTCTTGAACTGGTTCATGCTATGACTAGCTTTGACATGTGCGGGTAGTCTGTTCCATTCCTTTATTGCTGTACAATAAAAGGTGTTTGAAGCCTGGCCAATGACTGTGGGTACTACAAAGTTGTGCTCTCTCCCCCTAGTACTATGATTGCTTTGGTTCCCAACCTTGACAAAATTGACAGCAAGATATTCTGGACACTGTTTGTGAGCAATTTTATAAACATGATTTAGCTTCAGTTGTTTTACTCTGTCTTCAACATTCAGCATATCCAACTGCTGTAATTCATCCTGGCCTACATGTTCTCTTGGTCCCAGCCCCAGGATGAATCTTACGATTTTGTTCTGGATGATTTGCAGTCTATCTTTCAGTTTTTTTGTCAAGGCAGAGTACCATGAAGAGCAAGCGTAATCCATATGACACTGTATAAGGGCCAGACATAGGGTCCTGCGAGCCTCAGTAGGTAGACACTGTGCTTGTCTATACAGGAACTTCACTCTGACATTCGCTTTTTTTACTACACTGTTCCCTATCAATTCTCCTGACATGCATGGGTCAAAAGGGATTCCCAGATATTTTACTGATAAAACCAAAGTGATGGGTTCCCCATTACACTGGACATTAAAATTATTTACCCTTCTCAGTTTGTTTCGTGCCAAAGAGAATGGCTTCAGTTTCCCCGAGGTGTAATGATAGTTTGTTGTCTACTAACAATTTGCTGCAGGACTCCAGTTCCAGTGTTAAAACATTAGCTATATCTTGTGGATCTTTACCTGACACTAACAGGGCACTGTCATCTGCATACAGTAGAAGTTTGCACTTGACACTGATAGGCATATCATTGACATAACATAAGAATAATAAGGGACCCAGGTGGCCTGGTGGCTAAAGCTCCCGCTTCACACACGGAGGGCCCGGGATCGATTCCCGGCGGGTGGAAACATTTCGACACGTTTCCTTACACCTGTTGTCCTGTTCACCTAGCAGCAAATAGGTACCTGGGTGTTAGTCGACTGGTGTGGGTCGCATCCTGGGGGACAAGATTAAGGACTTGGGTTATCCTGGGTGGCTAACCCTCCGGGGTTAAAAATCCGAACGAAATCTCTTACTACCTTGGGGAACTCCACATGCTATCGGCAGGGGTTCTGATTCCGTTTTGTGATTTTGACAATTTGTCTCCTGTTGCTAAGGTAGGACTTAAACCAGTCTACAGAACCTATACCGATAGCTTGAAGTTTCTTACATAATATATCGTGGTTGACAGTATCGAAGGCCTTTTGCAAGTCTAAGGTTACCATACCTATGAGGTTCCCCTTTGACATTTCAGTTCTCAGGTAATCCATCAGACTAATTAGGGAGGTGTCGGTTGAGTAAGATCTTCTAAAGCTCGATTGATAGCTATGGAGAATGTTGTTGTCATTAAGGTGCTTAACTACTTGAGAGTACACCGCCCTCTCTAGAATTTTGGATATTATACTGAATATACTAACAGGCCTATAGTTGCTTACATCAGACTTACTATTTTTCTTGAAGATAGGAGTAACTCTGGCCTCCTTGAACCCCTCCGGTACGGTATTAGTGGTGATTGATAGATTTATTATGTGAGCAATAGGGATTGACGGTTCAGAAGCACCATCTTTTAAGAACTTAGACGGGATGTTATCAGGGCCTGTGCTTTTAGTTGGGTTTAACCTGCTTAGTTCTTTTTGAATAAAGTCATGAGATACACTTACTAGTTGACAACTGTTTGGGGTTACCCCTTTATTGGTATAGTATGTTTGAAACTTATCAGAGTCTGTGTTAAAGGTATTTGATGCAGCTGGTAGTTTACTTACTAGTGTTGATGCAACAGATGTGTAGTAGGAATTAAAACAATTTGCCACCTTAGATGTTTCGTGGCATACCTCATTATCGATAGTGAGTACTATGTAAAACCTATCTACTGGCTTATGGCTATAATCCAACTGTTTTAGTTGTTGCCAGAGCTTTCTGGGGTTATGCTTATACTCTTCAATTTTTGAGCAATAGTGCTTTGCCTTTGCTCCTTTTATAAGTCTCTGTACTCTGTTCCTCACCCTTTGGAATTCATTTAGTGCTGCAATATCCTGTCTGTTTGCTGTAAATCTTTTTAGCAGCTGGTCTCTGAATTTCATATTATCTAATATCTCAGTATTCATCCAGGGTTCAGTTCTTCGTTTAATCCTGACCTCTTTAACTGGTGCAATATTATCAAGGATGGTAGTGAACATTGTTTTGAATTTTTCCCAGGCATCGTTTACGTCCGTGCAACTTGTTATCTCTGTCCAGTCACAATTGTGTAGCCTATTTACCAGTGTTTCTTTACTGTAGTTTCTAGTTGACCTCATTTTTATTGTCCTGTGTAGGCCTATCCTATCCCTAGTGATTTTCCTGGTGCAGTAAATGATGAAATGATCACTAAGACCTGTGGTAATGACGCCTGACTGACTAATGTTCTCAGCGCGGTTACAAAGTATGTGGTCAATTAGGGTGGCTGAGAACTGCGTGATCCGGGTTGGTGTATTAATTAGTCGAGTGTAACTATTTAAACCTAGAATTTGCTTATACCTTTTGCATAGCCCGTTATTTTGCTGCTGAAAACAGATATTGAAGTCGCCCAGTATTATTGTCTCGCAATTGTTTTCAAGTCCGGACAATACTCTGGAAAAGTCTTCTAAGAACTGGTCCTGGGTAGGAGGGCGGTAATTAGTTCCTACTAAGATGGGTTTGGTCTTGGGAAGCAGCACTTCAAACCATAGAATCTCCAGTTTATTGCTATTTAAATCAGGTCTTGGGTTGTAAGCTAAGTCATTTCTAATGTAGACGCATACTCCACCACCCTTTCTGTTCCTATCTAAGCGTTTTATATTGTAACCTTCTATTTTGACATCGTCGTCAGTCACCGTATCATCCAACCAGGATTCAGAGATGGTTATAACTGACGCCCTAATTTTGTTACCTAGAACATGATGTTCTGGAAGCTTCCATTCAGGAGACCCTGCACGACTTATTGGATGTTTCGGTGTCTAATGTGGACAATACTACTGGTTTGGATACCGTGAGTGTTGAGGCAGGGGTGGGAGGCCTCAACGAGAAGGAAGTGAGGGTAAGGGGCTGGTTCAGAGTGTGGCAGTGGAGGTCCACAGGGAAGAAGCCCGGGAGGAGGAGATCATTGAGGAGCATAGCTCCTGCAAGAGGGCGGCTGTTATTTCTGATAGTGAGGATGTTTTGACGCCTGGGCAAATGACTGGGAAGAAAGCTTGGCATGATGTAACGCAGAGAGATAAAGGTGGCTTAAAGAATATTGAGTGTGTGCAAGGGGAAGGTAATGGCAAGTGTGGGGGCGGGGGGAGTAATTCTCGCCTGGGTTCTAAGTGTAGGGTGCCTTGAAGGTCAGAATGGGGGCCCATTACGACCTTCAAGTGCCTTACTTTAAATGTTAATGGGTTGAAAGCAGTGGGCAAATGTAAAGTATTGGAGGTCCATTTGAGGAGATATGTGCCAGATCTCGTGTTCCTGCAAGAACATAATTATAAATCTTTGGGTGAATTGTCGATTACTGGATATGAAGTGTATATGGGTTATTCTACACGATTGAAAGGTAGTGTGGCGTTATTAATTAAGGAAGCCAGCCCGTTTCGTTTGCACAGGTATGAGGTAGGGGAGGAGGGGCAGGTGGTTAGGGTGGATGGTATGTCGGGTGGGGTTTGGGTGGGTTTCATTGGGGTGCATAACCACTTCAACTACTACAACACTGTACCATCACTACTGCAACAGCTAACAGTATGCCATCACTACTAAAACTACTAACACTGTTCCACCACTAGTACTACTACTTCCACAACACTGTACCATCACCAGTACATCTACTACCACAACACTGTACCATCACTACTACAACTGCTACCACAACACTGTGCCATCACGACTACAACTGCTATCACAACACTGTACCATCACCAGTACATCTACCATCACAACACTGTGCCATCACGACTACAACTGCTATCACAACACTGTACCATCACCAGAACATCTACTATCACAACACTGTACCATCACCAGTACATCTACCATCACAACACTGTACCATCACTACTACAACTGCTACCACAACACTGTGCCATCACGACTACAACTGCTATCACAACACTGTACCATCACCAGTACATCTACCATCACAACACTGTGCCATCACGACTACAACTGCTATCACAACACTGTACCATCACGACTACAACTGCTATCACAACACTATGCCATCACGACTACAACTGCTACCACAACACTGTACCATCACCAGTACATCTACTATCACAACACTGTACCATCACCAGTACATCTACTATCACAACACTGTACCATCACCAGTACATCTACCATCACAACACTGTACCATCACGACTACAACTGCTATCACAACACTATGCCATCACGACTACAACTGCTACCACAACACTGTGCAATCACAACTACAAGATTAGTTATTCTTAGCTAACTATATTTATAGTGACTGTGATAATTTGAGAACTTCAGATCGGCAGAGCACAGTTAAACTCAGTTTCGTTCGTCAGATTTCTCTACCAGAGCTTCACTATAACTATATTTATAGTGACTGTGATAATTTGAGAACTTCAGATCGGTAGAGAACAGTTAAACTCAGTTTCGTTCGTCAGTTTTCTCTGCCAGAGCTTCACTATAACTATATTTATAGTGACTGTGATAATTTGAGAACTTCAGATCGGTAGAGCACAAGTAAAACTCATAGAGTATCGTTCCTTCTTTTTGAGGAACATCTCTGCGAAGGAATATATAAACATGGCAAGCTTCTCTTGTTCCAAGGAATCTTTCCAAGACTATTTGGTTACCTATGATTTTCTGTTTGATTTGTGTGATCTGGGCAACAGGAAGAGGCTAGGAAGCGGAGTGTCTGCTACAGCATATAAAGTGATTTTCAACGGTAAACCAGCTTGTCTCAAACTTGGAAAATGTTTGGAGGATAAAGAGGCATTTGATGATGAAGCTGCTAAATTACTTGAGCTTCAAGGAGCTGGTGGAGCTCCACTGTTGTACTGTGTATGCCACAACTTCCCCGCTATTGTTATATCCTTCAGAGGCGGTACTACCTTGTATAATTATTGCAAGAATAACTACGACTTAAAGCTAGAAACTCTGTTGTTGATATTCCTTCAGGTGGCACTTAATCTGGAGGAGATTCACCAGCGAGGATTTACCCACAATGATTTAAAAGAAGACAATGTCCTCATTCATGAAGCAGAGGACGCCCTCAAAGTTAATATAATTGATTTTGGGCACAGTACAAAAGTGGGAGAGCATATGGACTGGGATTATACCCCTGAAGAGCATGAAGATTACCCACACTATGCTCCTGAGGTATTTCTTTGTGGTCCATGCACCCCTAAAGGGGATGTGTATTCCCTAGGACACATGATGTTTAAACTCTTGGGCTCTTACTTTAGATACAGGAAAATTCCTGGCCCCTTGCTGCTAATTAAATTAATAGATATTATGATGGACCCAGAAAGGTCTAGACGGCCATCTATCCTTCAAGTATTTCAAATACTTGAGGAAACAGTAAAACAGCTGCTGATCAATGCAACCCCACAGGTTGACGGCCCAACAGATGTCCCATCAGTGGCCGACGACCAATCAGAAGCCAATTTCCCATCAGAGGCCGAGCCCCAATCAGAAGCCGATGTCCCATCAGAGGCCGACACCCCATCTGGGGCCAACGTTCCATCAGAGGCCGATGCACCATCAGAAGCCGACGACCCATCAGAGAATGATGCATTGCCACGGACCTACACCATGCCACGGGATGACTTGCCATCAGTGACTGATGCCTTATCAGAGACTGACGCCCCATCAATGGTTGATACCTCATCAGTGGCCGACGACCAATCAGAAGCCGATGTCCCATCAGAGGCCGAGCCCCAATCAGAAGCCGATGTCCCATCAGAGGCCGACACCCCATCTGGGGCCAACGCTCCATCAGAGGCCGATGCACCATCAGAAGCCGACGACCCATCAGAGAATGATGCATTGCCACGGACCTACACCATGCCACGGGATGACTTGCCATCAGTGACTGATGCCTTATCAGAGACTGACGCCCCATCAATGGTCGATACCCCATCAGTGGCCAACTCCCCATCAGACACACAAGTCCCACCACGGGATGATACATTAGCTGGGGGATATTCTACAATAAGTACGACAAAAGGTCTGGCCCTACACTATGTCTTGTATATGGCATTCTCTTGTATGTATGGTAATAATTATTAACCAACATATGACACCATAGAGTGAGGTCCTGGTAGTGTAGTCTTCTCTCTCTATTCTTATCTACTCACTCACATTTTTATTGTAATTTAAATACAAAGAAATCTATTTTGTTTTCATTAAAAAAAAGGGAATATTATTTAAAAAAAAAAATTATGTAAAAGAATATTTTGTTTTACTTAAAAAAAATTATTTTGTTTTAATAAAAATCAAGAAAGTTTATTTATATATAAAAAAGAAGGAACTCGATGAGCAGCCACCTCCACGTGGTGAGTTCTGGGTTTTTTGTAACTTGATAAAACCTGTTACAAAATAGCTGAGAGCTGCTCATAATCTGCTGTGTATATGTGTGGAAACTACACATATATTCATACATACAGGCAGAGTGAACCTAGTGGTGACCAGCCAAGAGATGGGACCAGGAGCTATGACTCTACCCTGCAACTAAAATATTTGCATTAGTGATACTTGTAGTTTTGGTACTTGTAATGGTGATACATGTAGTGATGATACTTATAGTTGTGGTACTTGTAGTGGTGATACTTGTAATTCTTGTGAAAGCCTTTACTGGACACATCCTTAATCTACAACAAGAACACATTCCTCACCGGCAATATGTGACAAAGCCTACAGATCAGCCTTGGTTTGGCTTTCGTTGTAGAGAGGCTGCTACTGCTAAGTACAAAGCATGGCGAAGGTATAAGAGACATCCTACCACCTATAACAGGAACTTGCACAGGCAAGCCTGTAGGCATATGGGTGACGTTCAAAAGTGGGCCATTGCTAAATGGGAGGTGGACACTAAAAGAAAGCTAGCATCAGGTAGGCTAGGCTCCAAAACCTGGTGGTCCCTGGTCAAGGACAGACAAGGTTATCTGCCTGATGAACTCATTCCACCTCTAAATCGACAGTGTGGAAAACCTGATTAAAAGTGTATTTTTAAAAGAAGAGAATGGATTATTATTATTATTATTATTATTACAATCAAGGGGGAAGCGCTAAACCCGGAGGATTATACAGCGCCTGGGGGGGGGGATGTGGAAGGCATTCAGGCTTAATTTAGGGAACTGGAGCACAGATCCAATTCCCTAAATCAAGAGCCCCTCACCAACATCAAGGAACCTTCCTTGAGGGGAGAAGAGAATGGAGCTGACAGGGAGGCTCTGCGCCTGCGCAGAAAGGACTCACCATTTTGTTTGAATTGGACACTAATGGTAGTGTATAATGGGAAGAATTTTTTGTGCTCTAGAGGTTAAAATTGGGCTGACACCTCTCAAATAGGAGGCGAAATTGTTGGATGTGCATTCCTGCATAACTTGAGATATCAGACGACTGGACAAGACTGCTCCAGGAACCTCAGATAAGCTATTTAGATTTATGTTATAATTCTGGCCAGTATTTTCATAAATTTAGTTAGTGAGGTTTTCTGAGTATGATACACCTTAATCTCCAGTCAAATTGGTGAGTGATATTAAGATATTCTCTTTCTGTTATGTATATGTGTATATATATAATCCTTTTTTTAATTTTAATATACAGTCCACAAATTTATATATTTACCAGCATTCCTGGTGATACATATTTCATTTGTAATTAATAGGTCCAGAGCAACTTGTGGATATGACAGTGGTAGGTATCGAAGGGGGACATTTTTTGCGACCTAGGTGTCCCAAATTCCTACTTGTCTAACTGATAAATGATAATTATCTTTGTTCATTTACTGTTATGTACATAATGATACATTCAGATAAATGTAATTTTCCACATTTAATTTGCCCGTTGGTCCTTCTTGAACCGGAGGTAATTAGTGAAGTCATTAATTAGTTAATTACTTAATAATTATATGTGAAATGACAGAAGGAGGTGGATGTTAAGTTCACAAATTTACTTAATGTGTAGTGGATTATAATTATTACAATATTAATTTGGATAAGCCAAGTGTAGCTAATTATATTATTGTGTATAATATTAATTTTGCAATGCCAAATTCTGGCAAGGATTTATATTAGTTTGTATAATATAAATCGTCTTAAGGTGTGTGGAATTGTTCACATGGGAAAGCTTCAAGAGGCATGGGAGGTGAATTCGAAAGAAGCAGTGGATAGGGTTTTGGGTCGATTGGCGGGATTGCATACTGGGGGTTTGACGATACACCAGCGGGCGATTGTGGTGAATGTTGTATTGTATGGTAAGCTGTGGCATGTAGCTGGTATATATCCATTGGAAACATGTGATAAGAAGCGACTGTTGAAGCACGTGTTCCAATATATTTGGGGTTCGGGGTGTGACTGGTTATCGAAAAATGTTGTGTGTCTCCTGGTATGCCAGGAAGGGCCGGGGTTAATGGAGCTGCATTACAGGTTGTTGGCTATGTACGTTAAACACAGTTATTTGAGGGAGGGTAGGATTGCAGGTACAGGTTTGGCATAGGTGAGAAGGAATTTGGGACGTTGGGTGCTGGGTAGGGATGTGCAGGTGTGTGAGGGAATATTGACATTATTGTGTTTTGCTAGGGAACCACGTGGGGTCAAGATAAGTAAACTGGCTAGGGTGGGTGGTGGGGAGGTGGTTGCTAGGGTTGAGGGTATGTATCCTATGTATGCATGGGGCGATATATGGAGGCGCCTGAAAGGGTTGCGATTGAAGGCTGTGGTGTGGGAGGTAATATTTAAATTTCTCCATAATATATTGCTGTCGGGGGAGGTGTTAGGTTATAGGCATGTGCAGGAGGGAAGGGAGTGTTGTGTGTGTGGGGATATTGACACCGAGTATCATGCCGTATATTTTTGTGCGAAGTTGGAACCAGTGAGAGAGTGGTTTAGCAGGGTTTTACATATGGTGGGTGGGGGTGGAATTAGTGTTTTATGGGCATTAAGCTTAGATGTGGGGGGAGGAGTGCCAGTGCAGAATGAGATGGGCTATCTGGTCGCCGACTCGTGTATACTTCGTGGGTATTACGTAGAGCGCCGGTGAGGGAGCGTATTAGGGCCCTGGCAGCGATATTTTATGGAACACAAAGGAGGAATAAGGTAATCACCGGGGACAGATGGTATTTCAATTTTTCGGAGGGATATTGTAGCTTTAGAGTCGAAGACTTATGGGCGTTATGGTTTTAAGGGGATATAACGAAGCAGGCTTCTTGAGGATTGTGTGGGCGTGAATCGAGCATTTGGTGGACAAAGATGTGATGCCAGTTGTGTGGGGTCGGCGAGTGTATTGGTGACTGAGGAACTTTTCATGTCATGTGTTACGTAAGGTTGAGTGTGACTCAAGTTGTGGGTGAGTGTATGATTCTTTTTACTATAATGTGGGGATGTGCTAAACCTGGTGGGTTGTGCAGCACAGGGAGGGAGGTAAGGCTTCAAGACTCCATTCAGGACATAGGTATGAGTACAGTGGAGCTTTATCTTTAAACAGGTATGTTTTCTTGTACTTTATGTGAGAGTGAGCCTCTTGTGTGAGATATGATTGTGCAAGTTCATATTGTGCCTAATGTATTATCTTTGGCAATTGTACTTCCTCTGTTTTCCAGATTATTATTATTATTATAATCAAGGGGGAAGCGCTAAACCCGGAGGATTATACAGCGCCTGGGGGGGGGATATGTGGAAGGCATTCAGGCTTAATTCGGGGAACTGGAGCACAGATCCAATTCCCTAAATCAAGAGCCCCTCACCAACATCAAGGAACCTTCCTTGAGGGGCTGTTTTCCAGAGATGTGGTTATGTATGAAGCGTGTTTACGGATGTTTTTATATTCATATACGTTAATTAATATTATTTATAGGTTTGGTTATGATGGCTGGTGAGGGCAGATACAGCTATTATGAATATGGGGAGGGGGGGGGGGTTGCAGTGTGTGCTGTATTCTTTTAATAATGATTTGTACAGGGATGTTGCATCCGGGTTGTTATAATGTTTCATTTCTAGACTTCCATAAGCTTCTGTTTTAGTCTGCGTCTCTGTGAAACGCATCTTAAACTATATGTTTCCTTGTGTTACTATTTAAGCTATGTGTTTTGTTTTCATTTATACATTCTTATTATGTGTTAGAACCACTATGTTGTGATGTAACATTATGTATTAGTTTTCTTGGATGTTTATTAATGTGGGTTCTTTTTCTGGTGTATAGAGAGGAGTACTGTGTATGTATTATATATATGTTCACACTGTTTTATTTTGGTTGTAATGTACTACATGGTTTCTGTATATACAGTTTGTAAATAAAATAAAATAAAAATTACTTTGGACATTAACATGAGATTATTAGTTCCATGAAGTGCAAAGATTAACATGAGATTATTAGTTCCATGAAGTGCAAAGATTAACTGGCAGATTATTAGTTCCATGAAGTGCAAAGATTAACTGGCAGAGACCGACAGACAGCCAGTGGTCCATCTTCACTGTCTTCCAGGATGAACCACTGCATGCTGTCTTCCAGGATGGACCACTGCATGCTGTCTTCCAGGATGGACCATTGCATGCTGTCTTCCAGGATGGACCACTGCATGCTGTCTTCCAGGATGGACCACTGCATGCTGTCTTCCAGGATGAACCACTGCATGCTGTCTTCCAGGATGGACCACTGCATGCTGTCTTCCAGGATGGACCATTGCATGCTGTCTGCCATGCTGTGCTGTCTGCCAGGATGAACCACTGCATGCTGTCTTCCAGGATGAACCACTGCATGCTGTCTTCCAGGATGGACCACTGCATGCTGTCTTCCAGGATGGACCACTGCATGCTGTCTGCCAGGATGGACCACTGCATGCTGTCTTCCAGGATGGACCACTGCATGCTGTCTTCCAGGATGAACCACTGCATGCTGTCTTCCAGGATGAACCACTGCATGCTGTCTTCCAGGATGGACCACTGCATGCTGTCTTCCAGGATGAACCACTGCATGCTGTCTTCCAGGATGAACCACTGCATGCTGTCTTCCAGGATGAACCACTGCATGCTGTCTGCCAGGATGAACCACTGCATGCTGTCTTCCAGGATGAACCACTGCATGCTGTCTGCCAGGATGAACCACTGCATGCTGTCTTCCAGGATGAACCACTGCATGCTGTCTTCCAGGATGAGCATGCTGTCTGCCACTGCATGCTGTCTGCCAGGATGAACCACTGCATGCTGTCTTCCAGGATGAACCACTGCATGCTCTCTTCCAGGATGAGCCACTGCATGCTGTCTTCCAGGATGAACCACTGCATGCTGTCTGCCAGGATGAGCCACTGCATGCTGTCTGCCAGGATGAACCACTGCATGCTCTCTTCCAGGATGAGCCACTGCATGCTGTCTTCCAGGATGAACCACTGCATGCTGTCTGCCAGGATGAACCACTGCATGCTGTCTTCCAGGATGAACCACTGCATGCTGTCTTCCAGGATGAACCACTGCATGCTGTCTGCCAGGATGAGCCACTGCATGCTGTCTTCCAGGATGAACCACTGCATGCTGTCTTCCAGGATGAACCACTGCATGCTGTCTGCCAGGATGAACCACTGCATGCTGTCTTCCAGGATGAACCACTGCATGCTGTCTGCCAGGATGAACCACTGCATGCTGTCTTCCAGGATGAACCACTGCATGCTGTCTGCCAGGATGAGCCACTGCATGCTGTCTGCCAGGATGAACCACTGCATGCTGTCTGCCAGGATGAACCACTGCATGCTGTCTTCCAAGATGAACCACTGCATGCTGTCTTCCAGGATGAACCACTGCATGCTGTCTTCCAGGATGAACCACTGCATGCTGTCTGCCAGGATGAACCACTGCATGCTGTCTTCCAGGATGAACCACTGCATGCTGTCTGCCAGGATGAACCACTGCATGCTGTCTTCCAGGATGAACCACTGCATGCTGTCTTCCAGGATGGACCAGTGCATGCTGTCTTCCAGGATACAAGTTTCCAGTATCTCACTGTTGGAATGACACGGGGCTACGGAGCCCCGTGTCCTGGCTGGCAAAGCTCTCACTTCACACGCTGAGCGTCCGGGTTCGATTCCCGGCTGGGTGGAAACATATCGACGCGTTTTCTTATACACCTGTTGTCCTGTTCACCTAGCAGCAAATAGGCACCTGGTTGTTAGTCGGCTGATGTGGGTGGCATCCTGGGGGACATGATTAAGGACCACCATGGAAATAAGATAGTCTTCGATGACGCACTGAATTTCTTGGGTTATCCTGAGTGGCTAACCCTCCAGGGTTAAAAATCTGAAGAAAATCTTATCTTATTCTTTCTGAATAAGCACAACCAGTCCCATAGACACTCATTAGCACTGAGAACCTTAATAACCAATAACACTGATGACAAAGGTGACACCAGCTACTGCAGGTGCTGGAGTAGTATGTTGATAACACCAGCACACAACGCCAGCTATACACCAGCACAACACCATCAGCACTACACCAACACTACACGAACACAACACCAGCACACCACCACCAACACAACACCAGCTATACACCAACACAACACCACCAGCACAACACCAGCACTACAGCACAACACAGTACACAACACAACCAGCATAACACCAGCACTACAACACAACACAGCACACAACACCAGCACTACACCAGCACAACACCAGCACAACACCATCAGCACAACACCAGCACTACACCAACACAACACCAGCACACAACACCAGCACACCAGGACACAACACCACCAGCACAACACCAGGACACAACACCACCAGCAAAACACCACCAGCACAACACCAGCACTACACCGACACAACACCAGCACTACACCAGCACACAACACCACCAGCACAACATAACACCAGCACAACATACCACCAGCACAACACAGCACACAACACCACCAGCACAATACCAGCACTACATCAGCACAACACAGTACACAACACCACCAGCACAACACCAGCACAACACCAGTACACACCAGCACAACAGCACATGACGCCACAAACACAACACCAGCACTACACCAGTACAACACCAGCACTACAACACAACACCAGCACAACACAGCACAAGCACACAACACCAACACACAACATCACCAGCACAACACCAACACAACACCACCACAATACCAGCACACAACACCAGCACAACAGCCAACAACACCAGCACACAACACCAGCACAACGCCAGCACACAACACCAGCACAACGCCAGCACACACCACCACCAGCACAACACAACCACTACACCAGCATAACACCAGCATACAACACCACCAGCACAACACCAGAACACAACACCAGCACACAACACCAGCACAACACCAACACAACACCAGCACACAACACCAACACAACACCAGCACACAACACCAACACAACACCAACACGCAACACCAGCATACAACAACAGCAGCACAACACCAGCAAACAACACCAGCACATGACACCAGCACAACACCAGCATACAGCACCACCAGCACAACACCAACACACACCAGCACACAACACCAGCACAACGCCAGCACACAACACCAGCACAACACAGCACACAACACCAACACACACCAGCACGCAACACCAGCACAACGCCAGCACACAACACCAGTACACAACACCAGTACACAACACCAGCACAAATACCAGCACACAACACAGCACACAACACCAGCACAGAAAACAGCACAGAACACCAGCACACAACACAGCACACATCAGCACAACACCATCACACAACAAAGCACACAATACCAGCACACAACACAGCACACAACACCATCACACAACAAAGCACTCAATACCAGCACACAACACCAGCACACAACACCAGCACACAATACCAGCACACAACACAGCACACAACACCAGCACACAACAAAGCACACAACACCAGCACACAACATCAGCACAACACCAGCACACAACAGCACAACACATCACACACCACACAACACCAGCACATCACCAACACCAGCGCACAACACAGCACACAATACCAGCACACAACAAAGCACACAACACCAGCACACAACATCAGCACAACACCAGCACACAACAGCACAACACAGCACACAATACCAGCACACAACACCGGCACACAACACCAAAACAATACCAACACTATAACGCCAACACAACACTAACACTACAACATCAACACAACACCAACACCATAACACCAACATAACAACACCAACACTACATCAACACGACACCACAACACCATCATAACACCAACATAGCAATGCAACACCAGCAGAACACCAATATATTGCACATCAAAACAACCCCAACATAACATCACCAGCACAACACAGTACCAACATAACACCAATACAAAACCATCATAACAACGCAACACTCGCACAACACCAACATAACACCACTAGCATAACACCAGGAGCTGTGACTTGACCACTTAATCTCATCATTACCTTGTACCTGAACAAGGTACGAAGGTAATGAACTGCAGATAATGAACTCCGGGTAGATCTGGTCACAATTATGACCAAGTTCGACCACTGCAACCACAAATAGGTGTGTACCAACACAACACCATTATAACAACACTATAAGATAGCAAAACAATAAGGTAACAACACAGTAAGACAACAAGCAACACAGTAAGACAACAAGCAACACAGTAAGACAACAAGCAACACAGTAAGACAACAAGCAACAAAATAAGAGAACAAGCAACACAATATGAGAACAAGCAACACAATAAGGCAGCAACACTTTGTTTTGCAGGGACTAAAGAGTTTCTCTGCATCTTACATTCACATTATTCAAGGGAAGACAATGAAGGTGATGGTGGACAATTGACTAACATTGTGAAGCCAGTTAGTAAAAGTCATGGTCACTTCTCTTGTCTGCCTCCACAACTACCCATAATTATACACATTTATTCGCCAATAGTAATTTTCTTTGGCCAATTTATTGTTTAAAATATTGACACATTTGTTAGCATCAGTAATTCCTTTGTTAATAGTTTCAACTGCCTTTCTGGTTTTGGCCTTTCTTTAAAAAAAAGTTCAAGTGATTAGCTGGGGGATTTATTTTTTTGAGTAAGCTCCCATTTACTCTTTTGTTATGAAATATCTTTACGCTCGTACATTATTGTGATGCAGATTTCCCGTAGATAATCTCATGTATCTGATTTCCCAAAACGATTCTCTACCAACCACACAAGCACTTTACATCACATTTTCACCAAATCACTGTAGACTGCCTTTACCACCTGTAAACTGCCTGTACCACCTGTAGACTGCTTGTACCACTTGTAGAATACCCCCTTGTTTTGTAGGGCCACTGTCTTCTGGCCTGTATTTTCCTCTCATATGATGCTAGGGTTTTGGACCTTTAATCAGTTCTATCGTTGTATATTTATTAGGCTACTACTCTTCAATGTTATTATTCTGTACCATCTACTATTCCCATCAGTCTCATATGTGGTTATTTCTATGTGCAAATTTTCAACCAATTCCCTCATTATTTTCCGGGTGTAGATTGTCGTATATTTCTCGCCTGGGTGCCAGAACGAACAGTTTGAGGGGTTTTAAGCGCTTCTAATAAGCTGAGCATTTGATTGAACTGATCTGACCATTATTATTATGGGAAACGCTAAACCCGCATGGATTATACAACGCCTGTGTAAGGGTGGGGAAGGGTAGAAGGCATTTAGGCTTAATTCAGGGAAGTGGAGCACAGATCCAATTTCCTAGACAAGCGCCCCTCTCCAGCATCAAGAATGTATGCCCTTGAGGGGCATACATTCTTGAGATCTGCAAATTTCTCATGTATTAAGACTTTCAGGGTAGAGAGGCCCTTTCCTAAACTTGATCTCAGGGTCGACAATTTTTCGGAAAAAAAAAATTATTTTTTCTTATGAAAAGATAGAGAATTTTTTCCCGATCATAATGACACCAAAAGTATGAAATTTAATGGAAACTTATGGAATTTTGATCTCGTGAAGTTAGCGGTCTTGACAATGTTTATGCAACGGCAATTGAGCCCACTTTGAGCCCTATTTTCGGCCAATTTCAGTTTACTAGTTGACAAACATCATAATTATTTCGCTAGAACTCCATCTTTTCTATCGAATGAGTACAAGAAATCACCCATTAACTCATTTCAACTATCCAATAAAGTGGTCAGAATTTAGCAATTTTGCCAATTTCACACAAATTTCAAAAGATGCCAATTTCCAAATAGAGTCCAGAATAAACAAGGCAGACATTCCTGGCACTAAAATAACAAGTTCTCTGTTCATTAGTCACGTCCCCAGGCCCCTCTTATATTTCTTTTGCTTTCCACCTTGAATTTTTATTCTCACAAAAAATAGAAGATTTACTGTTATGCAGACTACTGTATTAGTGTAGAAATGGTATAAATAATATCAGCGCACTTGTGAAAGAATATTAGACTCACCAGTTGACGTGTGTTTGACGCTTGGCATGATTTGTTTACTTTTGAACTTTGGCAAAAATCAAACATTTCTGCTACTTTGAGCTCAATTTCAGGGTACTTTTCATTGTAAAGCCAGTCTAAATCATCTCAATTTCTGTAATATGTCTTCCATTCTATAAAATGAGACAAAGAAAGCTAGAATACAACAATAAATACCATACGAAAATACAGTGCAAAGTCACTGTTTTAATCCAAAAACACAAAGTTTTTTTCTTCTCATTATGCACTGTGTGCTGCAGCATTTTTTTATACTGCGCACACTGACCACATAGACCCATTCTTTCATATGTAGGCCTACCAGCTTTCTCTCACTAGATTTGTAGGCACTAGAATTTAGGCGTACTAGTACGTCAATAACCCTGGTGCGTAAGCCGTACTAGTAAGTCGGAAACCCTGAAAGGGTTTCCGACTTACTAGTACATACTAGGATACATCTAGTACTAGGATACTAGGATACATCTATCCTATATTACCTACATGGATTTCCAGGTTTTTTATTATATATCATCAAAACATTAAAGAATGCTTCAACAAAACACAAAAATCATTTGACAACAGCACTCAGTAAACCCAAATCTCCTCATATTATTTCTAATAACGTAATCGAAAAATACATAAACAGCAAATGTATTTTGGTCACTGTGCGATCCGAGAAAGGTATCCCCCATATTGCATAACCCCAGCCCCATGTACCTCAATGCATGTGATAGGGATAGTGCAGATTATGGCATAGGTTCCTAATACAGAGCTGTACAGAGTACAAGATGTATGCCCCGGTTCACCAACATATATATACACTACACCAGAAAAATAAATCTACATGACATGAGACGAGAACATTGTTCTTCCAGGCAGAGTAGAGAGGAGAGGAATTTTGTCTCAGTGATGCCTAACCAGGTAAAAAGAGTGGAACAGCAACTGTAGGTGTGAGGTCATTCACACTATCACCGTCTTTAAAGAGGCGCACAGATCCTCCAGTACTCAAGTCCGGCTAACTAGTTTCCCCGAATCCCTTCACACAACATAACTTTGCTCACACTCCAACACCTCATTAATCCCCAAAAAACACTTGTCAACACTCACTCCTATCTAACACGCTCATGCACCTGCTGTATGTTTAAGCCTTATGCACACATCTACCCCCACCATACTTTCCTAGGACAACCCCCTACCTAGCCTTCCCTCCACTAAACATATACTTAAACACTCTCCAAGTCATCATATTTTGCTCCATCTCTCAATGTCCAAACCACCTCAAACCCTTTGTGGCCCTCTGGATAATACTTTCAGTAACTGCACCTCCTCCTAATCTCCAAACTATGCGTTCTCTGCATATTTACACCACAAATTGACCTCAAACTATCTCCACTGCCTCAAACCTCCTCCTCACTGCATTCACAACACAAGCTTCATACTCATAAAAGTGTTGGTGTCACTATACACTCATACATTCCTCTCTCTCCCTCCATGGATAATGTTCTGTATCTCCACAGATACCTCAATGCATCACTCACCTTTTTCCTTTCATCAATTCTATGGTTTACAGAGGCTTTCATATTCCCATCCACTAACACATCCATTCCCAAATATCTGAACACATTCACTTCCTCAATACTCCCTCCCACCAATCTGATATCCAAATTTTCATTACTTAACTCATTTGATACCCTGATCACCTTACTCTTTATCTATGCTCACTTTCAACTTCCTCTACATACCCTCCGAGACTCCACTAACCTTTGCAACTTTTCAAAAACTCCCAAAAGCACAGTATCACCAGGAAAAAGTAACTATGCCAACTCCCATTTTGTATATATTTATACATACACTCACACACTAATCTTTCTCCTCAGTTTCCTTTAATCCAAACTGAATACCTAGTATTTCCCAACCAATATATGTTCTTTTTTTTTTTTTATAAGGGAAAGATGCATTAAACTTGCAGGGGCCACAAGTACCTGGGGGGGAATGGAAAATAACCAGATTAAACCAAGGAAAGGTTAGGACCTATTTCCTTGGATCAAGTGCTGCTCTCCTGTGTTAAGTGATTTCCTTTGAGGGAATATGCAAAATCTTTTAACACCTGCCTTGTGTAACTTTGTAAACTGGTGTGTTGTTGACTTTCATAAACCAATACTGTTTCTTCTATACGTACACAATTATACAGAGGAACCCTGGTTTTCGCACTCTCCTTTTATCGGATGTTTTGGTTTTCATACCATTTTTTGTGCGAAATTTTGCTTTGGATATCGGACTTTGCTTTGGTTATTGGACATATGATACGCAGCTGCCCACCTGGCCTCCAAGGGGACGCTGCCATTACACCGCTCAGTCTGCTTCAGTCATTGGTGGAGCAAGCATTACTTCGCACATTCCAAAACATTTCGTAATAACTCCTTGATAATAAAGAAAGAGATAGTTGAAAAATATGGAAGTGGCGTACGTTTAGACAAGCGTACCAGGATGTATGGGAAGTCGAAATCAACAATCTTCTCCATCCTGGCAAAGAGAGTAGAAATCAATGAAGCTAAAGTTGCAAAAGGGGTGAATGTGCTTACAAAACAGAGGTCACAAACAGTGGAAGATATGGAGTAGTTGTCGTTGGTGTGGATCAACGAAAAACAGATAGCGGGGGTTACTTGCTAGTGTTGTAGAGTCGATCATTTGTGAAAAGGCAAGGCAGTTTACGTGTGGATCTCATAAAGAAAATGCCTGGAATGAGTGCTGCTGTTAGTGAATTTAAGGCCAGGAGAGGCTGGTTCGACAGATTTAAGAGTAGTGGCATACACAGTGTTGTAAGGCATGGTGAGGCTGTAAGTTCAGACAAACTTGTGGCTGAAAAATTCGTGCATCAATTCAAGGGGTACGTAGAGGCTGAAGAATTCTTCCCCAACAACTGTTTAATTGTGACAAAACAGACCTTTTTGGAAGAAAATGCCAAAAGAGGACCTACACAGGCAGAAAAGGCACTGCCAGGACACAAGCCTATGAAAGACAGGCTAACTCTCTTGTTCTGTGGTAACACAAGTGGGGATTTCAAAGTGAAGCCTTTACTGGTGTATCACTCTGAAAATCCCAGTGTTCAAGAAAAACAATGTCTTCAAGAGTAAATTGTGTGTGATGTGGAAAGCTAATATAATAAGGCATGGGTCACAAAGCAAATTTTCAAAGAGTGGGTCCATGATATGTTTGGCCAATGTGTGAAAAAAATACCTCCTGGAAAAATTGCTACTCAAGTGCCTCCTGGTACTGGACACTGCTCCTGTTCATCCTTCAGACTTGGAAAACCAATTGTTTAGGGACTTCAGTTTTATAACAGTGAAGTTCTTGCCCCCTAACACCACTCCTCTCATCCAGCCCATGGACCAGCAGGTCATTTCTAACTTCAAAAAACTCTACACCAAAGCAATGTTTAAAAGGTGCTTTGAAGTGACCTCGAACACTGAATTGACCCTAAGAGAGTTCTGGAGGGATCACTTCAATATCCTCCACTGCTTTGAGCTCTGCTTGGTGAAAACTGGCCAGACTGTGTCCTTGAGAAGGATTTTTAAGGGTTTGAGGCTGACCCTGTGCCAATGTGTCACTGGGGAAGTCCATGGAGTTGGATGTGAGTGACGAGGATGGGGAAGAATTGGTGGAGGACCACAGGGAAGAGCTAACTACTGAAGAGCTGCAAGACCTTCAACTTAAGCAGTAACAGACTGCAGCTGAAGAAACTGCTTCAGAGAAGGAAGAGAGAGGGAAGGTGGTGCCTTCTTCAGAGATTAAGGAGATTTGTGCAATGTGGAGTAGGGTGCAAGCATTTGCCGAGAAATACCACCCTGACCAAGCTGAAATAAGCCATATCTGCAACATGTTCAGTGACAGAACCATGTTCCACTTCAGACAAATCTTAAAGAAATGCCAGAAACAGAGCTCCCTGGACAGATATTTTGTGAGACAGGGATCCAGTGACTCTCAAGCTGGTCCTAGTAGCATTGACCCTTTCAGGGCCGAGAGGCCCTCTCCTAAACTCGTTCTCAGGGTCGAAAATTTTTTGGAAAAAAAAAAAAATTTATTTTTCTTATGAAATGATAGAGAATCTTTTCCCAATCATAATGACACCAAAAGCATGAAATTTTATAGAAAACTTACAGAATTGTGCTCTCATGAAGTTAGCGGTCTTGACGATGTTCATGCATCGGTGATTTCGCCCACTTTGAGCCCTGTTTTCGGCCAATTTCAGTGTACTAGTCAACAAATATCATATCTATTTCGCTAGAACTCCACTTTTTCTATCGAACGAGTACAAGAAACCACCCATTTACCCATTTCAAGTGTCCAAAAAGTAGTCAGAAATTGGTAATTTTACCAATTTCACACAAATTTCAGAAGATGCCAATTTCCAAATAGGTTTCAGAATAAGCAGGACAGACATTCCTGGCACTAAAATACCATTTTCTCTGTCCATTAGTCACATCCCCAGGCCCCTCTTACATCTCTTTTGCTTTCCACTTTGAATTTTTATTCTCACAAAAAATAGAAGATTTACTGTTATGCAGACTACTGCATTAGTGTAGAAATGGTATAAATAATATCAGCGCACTTGTGAAAGAATATTAAACTCACCAGTTGACATGTATTGGATGCTTGGCATGATTTGTTTACTTTTGAACTTTGGTAAAAATCCAACATTTCTACTACTTTGAGCTCAATTTCATCGTACTTTTCATTATGAAACCAATCAAAATCATCTTAATTTCTTTAATATGTCTTCCATTCTATAAAATGAGACCAGGAAAACTAGAATACAACCATAAATATCATACAAAAATACAGTGCAAAGTCGCTGTTTTAAGCCAAAAAAATGGTCAGAGATTTTTTTCTCATTATGCACTGTGTGCTGCTGGATTTTTTTTATACTGTACACACTGACCACATAGACCCATTCTTTCATATGTAGGCCTACCAGCTTTCTCTCGCTAGATTTGAAAGTGCTAGAATTTAGGCGTTCTGGGTTGTCAATAACCTTGGTGCGTAAGCCGTACTAGTACGTTGGAAACCCTGAAAGGGTTAAAAGACAAAGAAAAGAAGTAACCCCAGAGACGGACTTGTTACCTGGAGGGGGATTTCCCTTCCAAGCAATAATCCCCAACTCCCTCTCCCCTCCTCCCTGTCTTCCATAAGCCAACAAGAGTCTTCAATAAAGGCATGTAATGTTCATAATTTTTTTTTTTTTTCAACAAGTCGGCCGTCTCCCACCGAGGCAGGGTGACCCAAAAAAGAAAGAAAATCCCCAAAAAGAAAATACTTTCATCATCATTCAACACTTTCACCACACTCACACATTATCACTGTTTTTGCAGAGGTGCTCAGAATACAACAGTTTAGAAGCATATACGTATAAAGATACACAACATATCCCTCCAAACTGCTAATATCCCAAACCCCTCCTGTAAAGTGCAGGCATTGTACTTCCCATTTCCAGGACTCAAGTCCGACTATATGAAAATAACCGGTTTCCCTGAATCCCTTCACTAAATATTACCCTGCTCACACTCCAACAGATCGTCAGGTCCCAAGTACCATTTGTCTCCATTCACTCCTATCTAATACGCTCACGCACGCTTGCTGGAAGTCCAAGCCCCTCACCCACAAAACCTCCTTTACCCTCTCTCTCCAACCCTTTCGAGGACGATCCCTACCCCTCCTTCCTTCCCCTATAGATTTATATGCTTTCCATGTCATTCTACTTTGATCCATTCTCTCTAAATGACCAAACCACCTCAACAACCCCTCTTCTGCCCTCTTACTAATGCTTTTATTAACTCCACATCTTTTCCTAATTTCCACACTCCGAATTTTCTGCATAATATTTACACCATATATTGCCCTTAGACAGGACATCTCCACTGCTTTCAACCGTCTCCTCGCTGCGGCATTTACCACCCAAGCTTCACATCCATATAAGAGTGTTGGTACTACTATACTTTCATACATTCCCTTCTTTGCCTCCCAAGATAACGTTTTTTGACTCCACATATACCTCAACGCACCACTCACCTTTTTTCCCTCATCAATTCTATGATTAACCTCATCCTTCATAAATCCATCCGCCGACACATCAACTCCCAAGTATCTGAAAACATTCACTCCTTCCATACTCCTCCTCCCCAATTTGATATCCAATTTTTCTTTATCTAAATCATTTGATACCCTCTTCACCTTACTCTTTTCTATGTTCACTTTCAACTTTCTACCTTTACACACATTCCCAAACTCATCCACTAACCTTTGCAATTTTTCTTTAGAACCTCCCATAAGCACAGTATCATCAGCAAAAAGTAACTGTGTCAATTCCCATTTTGAATTTGATTCCCCATAATTTAATCCCACCCCTCTCCCCAACACCCTAGCATTTACTTCTTTTACAACCCCATCTATAAATATATTAAACAACCATGGTGACATTACACATCCCTGTCTAAGACCTACTTTTACCGGGAAGTATTCTCCCTCTCTTCTACACACCCTAACCTGAGCCTCACTATCCTCATAAAAACTCTTAACAGCATTTAGTAACTTACCACCTATTCCATATACTTGCAACATCTGCCACATTGCTCCTCTATCCACTCTACCATATGCCTTTTCTAAATCCATAAATGCAATAAAAATTCCCTACCTTTATCTAAATACTGTTCACATATATGCTTCAATGTAAACACTTGATCTACACATCCCCTACCCACTCTAAAACCTCCTTGCTCATCTGCAATCCCACATTCTGTCTTACCTCTAATTCTTTCAATTATAACCCTACCATATACTTTTCCTGGTATACTCAGTAAACTTATTCCTCTATAATTTTTACAATCTCTTTTGTCCCCTTTCCCTTTATATAAAGGGACTATACATGCTCTCTGCCAATCCCTAGGTACCTTCCCCTCTTTCATACATTTATTAAACAAAAGTACCAACCACTCCAACACTATATCCCCCCGTGCTTTTAACTTTTCTGTCATGATCCCATCAGTACCAGCTGCTTTAACCCCTTTCATTCTACATAATGCCTCACGTACCTCCCCCACACTTACATTCTGCTCTTCTTCACTCCTAAAAGATGGTATACCTCCCTGGCCAGTGCATGAAATTACCGCCTCCCTTTCTTCCTCAACATTTAAAAGTTCCTCAAAATATTCTCGCCATCTACCTAATGCCTCCCTCTCCCCATCTACTAACTCCCCTACTCTGTTTTTAACTGACAAATCCATACTTTCCCTAGGCTTTCTTAACTTAACTCGCTCCAAATTTTTTTCTTATTTTCATTAAAATTTCTTGACAGTGCCTCTCCCACTCTATCATCTGCTCTCCTTTTGCACTCTCTCACCACTCTCTTCACCTTTCTTTTACTCTCCATATACTCTGCTCTTCTTATAACACTTCTGCTTTGTAAAAACCTCTCATAAGCTACCTTTTTCTCTTTTATCAAACCCTTTACTTTATCATTCCACCAATCGCTCCTCTTTCCTCCTGCCCCCACCCTCCTATAACCACAAACTTCTGCCCCACATTCTAATACTGCATTTTTAAAACTATTCCAACCCTCTTCAACCCCCCCACTACTCATCTTTGCACTAGCCCACCTTTCTGCCAATAGTCGCTTATATCTCACCCGAACTTCCTCCTGCCTTAGTTTATACACTTTCACCTCCCTCTTACTTGTTGTTGCCACATTCCTCTTTTCCAATCTACCTCTTACTCTAACTGTAGCTACAACTAAATAATGATCCGATATATCAGTTGCCCCTCTATAAACATGCACATCCTGGAGCCTAACCATCAACCTTTTATCCACCAAGACATATTCTAACAAACTACTTTCATTACATGCGACATCATACCTTGTAAACCATACCCCGGCCGGGACTGAACCCGCGGTCAGTCTCAAAACTCCAGCCCGTCGGGTTCAATCCCGGCCAGGGTATGGTTTGTTTGCAATCGTGTCATTACGATTTCGTGAATCATACCTTGTATATTTATTTATCCTCTTTTTCATAAAATATGTATTACTTATTACCAAATCTCTTTCTACACATAGCTCAATTAAAGGCTCCCCATTTACATTTACCCCTGGCACCCTAAATTTATCTACTACTCCCTCCATAACATTTTTACCCACTTTAGCATTGAAATACCCAACCACCATTACTCTCACACTTGATTCAAAACTCCCCATGCATTCACTCAACATTTCCCAAAATCTCTCTCTCTCCTCTACACTTCTCTCTTCTCCAGGTGCATACACGCTTACTATAACCCACTTTTCACATCCAATCTTTATTTTACTCCACATAATCCTTGAATTAATACATTTGTAGTCCCTCTTTTCCTGCCATAGCTTATCCTTCAACATTATTGCTACTCCTTTTTTAGCTCTAACTCTATTTGAAACCCCTGACCTAATCCCATTTATTCCTCTCCATTGAAACTTTCCTACCCCCCTCAGCTTTGTTTCACTTAAAGCCAGGACATCCAGCTTCTTCTCATTCAAACATCCACAATCATCTCCTTCTTATCATTTGCACAACATCCACACACATTCAGACTTCCCACTTTGACAATTTTCTTCTTATTCTTTTCAGTAATCTTTACAGGAAAAGGGGTTACTAGCTCATTGTTCACGGCATTTTAGTTGACTTTTACAACACGCATGGCTTACGGAGGAAAGATTCTTATTCCACTTCCCCATGGATATAAAAAGGAAAAGTAATAAGACCAAGAACTATTAAGATAAAATCAAAGAAAACTCAGATGAGTGTGTATAAATAAATGTGTACATGTATGTGTAGTGTGACCTAAGTGTAAGTAGAAGTAGCAAGACATGCCTGTAATTTTGCATATTTATGAGACAGACAAAAGACACCAGCAATCCTACCATCATGTAAAACAATTACAGGTTTTCGTTTTACACTCACTTAGCAGGACGGTAGTACCTCCCTGGGTGGTTGCTGTCTACCAACCTACTACCTATAAAAAATGTTTATATTTATACTTATTTATCATAATTTTGTGTATGTAAAACCATTTATTCTTTAAAAATTAATTTTTTGTGAATATTTTTGGGTGTCTGGATCGGATTAATTACATTTACATTATTTCTTATGGGAAAAATTTATTCATTTTTCACACGTTTCGGATTTTGGACCACCTTCTGGAACGGATTAAGTTCGAAAACTGGGGTTCCACTGTATAGTAATATATATTCCTGAAATCTGCTGGCAGTTAACATCTATGAACTTAGTGTTAACTTTTAACTGCTATGCACTACAGTTAAGTCGTTTAAATCAGATTTTCACGAAGGCAATAACTATCAGCATAATTCCCAGTGCATTATTATAATCAGAACTAAGCACTAAAGCCATAAAGGTTATACAGCACTGCAATTTCCAGTGCAAACGGCTTCCCTGCCTTAAAAATGCTTGGAGTGTTCTAGTTAAGAGTAAAAGTGCCATGGAGTCTACACTCACTGGTGTGGCATCTCTCACTGTTTAATTACAGTGGACCCCCGCATAACGATGGCATCACATAGCGATTATTTCGCATACCGCTTACTTTAATCGCAAAATTTTTGCCGCGCATACCGATTAAAAACCCGCTCAACGATTTTCATCCGAGACGCGTCCAATGTGCGCCCTCAGCCAGCCTCACATGTGCCGCCCGTCCCATTGTTTACCAGCCAGCCTCCGCGGTAACATCCAAGCATACACTCGGAATATTTCATATTATTACAGTGTTTTCGGTGCTGTTTCGGGAAAATAAGTGACCATGGGCCCCAAGAAAGCTTCTAGTGCCAACCCTACACCAGTAAGGGTGAGAATTACAATAGAAATGAAGAAAGAGATCATTGATAAGTATGAAAGTGGAGTGCGTATAGCCGACCTAGTCAAGCTGTACAAGAAACCCCAATCAACCATCGCTACTATTGTGGGCACCAGAAAGACAATCAAGGAAGCTGTTCTTGCCAAAGGTTTAACTGTGTTTTCGAAACAAAGATCGCAAGTGATGGAAGATGTTGAGAGACTCTTATTGGTGTGGATAAATGAAAAACAGATAGCAGGAGATAGCGTCTCTCAAGCGATCATATGTGAAAAGGCTAGGAAGTTGCATGACGATTTAATTAAAAAACTGCCTGCAACTAGTGATGATGTGAGTGAATTTAAGGCCAGCAAAGGTTGGTTTGAGAGATTTAAGAAGCGTAGTGGCATCCATAGTGTGATAAGGCATGGTGAGGCTGCCAGTTCGGACCACAAAGCGGCTGAAAAATATGTGCAGGAATTCAAGGAGTACATAGAAAGTGAAGGACTGAAACCTGAACAAGTGTTTAATTGTGATGAAACAGGCCTGTTCTGGAAGAAAATGCCAAGCAGGACCTACATTACTCAGGAGGAAAAGGCACTCCCAGGACATAAGCCTATGAAAGACAGGCTTACTTTGTTGATGTGTGCCAATGCTAGTGGTGATTGCAAAGTTAAGCCTTTATTAGTGTATCACTCTGAAACTCCCAGAGCGTTCAGGCAAAAGAATGTCCTCAAGGATAATTTGTGTGTGCTGTGGAGGGCAAACAGTAAGGCATGGGTCACTAGGGACTTTTTCTATAACTGGTTACACCATGCATTTGCCCCCAATGTGAAAGATTACCTAACTGAAAAGAAATTAGACCTTAAGTGCCTCCTGGTGTTAGACAATGCCCCTGGTCATCCTACAGACGTGGCAGAGCGACTTTATGGGGACATGAGCTTCATTAAGGTGAAGTTTTTGCCTCCTAATACCACTCCTCTCCTGCAGCCCATGGACCAGCAGGTTATTTCCAACTTCAAGAAACTGTACACAAAAGCTCTGTTTGAAAGGTGCTTTGTAATGACCTCAGAAACTCAACTGACTCTAAGAGAGTTTTGGAGAGATCACTTTAATATCCTCAATTGTGTAAACCTTATAGGTAAGGCTTGGGAGGAAGTGACTAAGAGGACCTTGAACTCTGCTTGGAAGAAACTGTGGCCAGAATGTGTAGACAAAAGGGATTTTGAAGGGTTTGAGGCTAACCCTGAGAGGATTATGCCAGTTGAGGAATCCATTGTGGCATTGGGAAAGTCCTTGGGGTTGGAGGTTAGTGGGGAGGATGTGGAAGAGTTGGTGGAGGAGGACAATGAAGAACTAACCACTGATGAGCTGATAGATCAACTTCAAGAGCAAGAGGCCAGACCTGGGGAAACTGGTTCAGAGGAGGGGAGAGAGAAATTGAAGAAGTTGCCTACTACAAAGATTAAGGAAATCTGTGCAAACTGGCTTGAAGTGCAAACCTTCATGGATGAAAATCACCCTCACACAGCTATTGCAAGCCGTGCTGGTGATTATTACACTGACAATGTTGTGAAACACTTTAGGGAAGTGATAAAGGAACGAGAGGTACAGGCCACTATGGACAGATATCTTGTGCGAAAGAAGTCCAGTGACTCTGAAGCTGGCCCTAGTGGCATTAAAAGAAGAAGGGAAGTAACCCCAGAAAAGGACTTACTACCTCAAGTCCTAATGGAAGGGGATTCCCCTTCTAAACAGTAAGAAGATAATGCTCTCCCCTCCTCCCATCCCATCAATCATCACCAGATCTTCAATAAAAGTAAGTGTCATGTAAGTGTGCATGCCTTTTTCAGTTTGTGTGTATTAAAATTAATATTTCATGTGGTAAAAAAAAATTTTTTTTCATACTTTTGGGTGTCTTGCACGGATTAATTTGATTTCCATTATTTCTTATGGGGAAAATTCATTCGCATAACGATTACCCCTCTTGCACGGATTAAAATCGTTAACCGGGGGTCCACTGTATTATATTTAGGGGAACGTCCTAAAAAAGTAGAGGTGATAAAGCACCAGGGAAGGGAGGCAATCACGTATGATCCAAGGAATGAACAAATTCAATTCGTTGGATCGTGAGCCCCTCAATTTTTTTTTTAAGTTTCCTCTAATAATTCATCTACAATCACCTACAAAGTATGGTCAATATTCATATCTATTGTACTCTGTTTTATGAACCAACAAGTGAACGAAATTGATGCAAGGCGGTAAATTTACTCAAGATAAAAAAAAAAAAAAGTATTCCCAACACTGTTTCTTATACCAGCTTATCTTTCTGAAGTATGACAATAAAACTAATAAGAAACTTCCTCACAAGTTTATTTAATCAAAGAGGGAAGGTCAGCATTCACACCTTTTTCTCAGCAATTGCAGCCAGGAATTTTGCTTTCTTTGCCGCTCTTACTGCTGCTACCTCACGCTGCTTCTTTGTGGTAAGGTTGTGCTTGCGGGAAAACTTCATGTTTCGCAGAAACTTAGGATCAACCTGCAATGGAATAAAAAATTGTAATTTTATTTCTGACAACATAGACATGAACCAAAGATGGTTTCCTGAGCTTTAACCCTTAAACTGTCCAAACGTAGATCTACGTTTTTTCAACATTTGAAAGTATGTAAAAAAATTTTTTTTTTTTTTTTTTTTTTTTTACATTTGAAAACGTGTAAAAAAAACTTTGATCTACTTCTTTTTTTTGTTATATTTGAAAATATGTAAAAAAAAAAACGTAATTTACTTTTGGAGCACTACACATGTGAACGTAGATCTGCTTGGACAGTTTAAGGGTTAATATCCTCAGTACAACTCCATCACTACAAGAATTTATCTTCCCAGAGCTCTTCACAGATATTACAATGGTCACATTAGAAAATCGCATTAACACCAAAGCTAGCTCTGTTCATCACATGCAAACATTTCTGAATACCTGCTGAAAGTAACTCACTAATCACAATACCTCTTTTTACAACCAACTAATATTTACTTTTGATTTATACTTTCTTAATCCTTCTTACTCCACATTTTCTGAATAATCTAACCCTTTCAATCATTCTTCTACTCTGAAAATTATACTTTAAAATTCAATCACACTATGTTCAAATATGATCAAACTAAGTGCTAAACCCAAAAGGGTCATACAGTGCTGCAAGCGTGGGATTATGATAAAGAAAGAATATGCAGTCTGACAGAAAAAAAAAAAGTGGACACAGGGCAATATTAATTTCAGGGGTCTGGACAATGAAAGGGTTAATGAACAGAGAAAATGTTGTTTTAGTGCCTAGAATGTCTAGTGTTTATTCTGGATTTTTTAAATCAGAATGTTTTTTTAATTTTGTGTAAAACAGTCTAAATAAACAACATCTGCGCACTTTCTGATATTTTTTTTTTTTGTTATCAATTGAAAGAATGGATGGCATAGTAGCAAATTAGCTGCGAATTTTGTCAAACTTAGCAATGTGGTTGAATTAAAATAGGTCTCAGTAGTAGTAACCAGTTACCAGTCTCAGTAGTAGTAACCAGTTACCAGTCTCAGTAGTAGTAACCAGTTACCAGTAACTATTGTACCGTTGACTCAACGATCAACCGTCTCTGCCTGAGTCACTATCTGAATTCATATTGTGCTGACCTCAGCAGTATCAAAGGCCCCCTCACATAGGGTACTGTGGGCGGCCAGTCAGTATTACGAGTGTAGCCAAGGAGATAGGTACGGCTGGCAAGGGCTCCCTCCACATAACAGCAATTATACTTAATAACAGCCTACGTGAGTATTTCTTCCCTAATCCACGTATCGAACTCCCACATGATAAATGGTGTACAGCGGTGTGGAGCGTGGATTTACGTTTTTAAGGGTAATTCAAGGCGTTTGAAGACTGTTGTGAGTAGCCGGCAGGGTCAAAGGTGAATCGTCGCCCACCAGCCACTGCCCTCGCGCACCTCCAGCCACCAGCAGTCTGACTCCCCTCAAACCTACTGCCTGCAAGCCTGTTGCAGCCGTTTCAAGCTTCCTGGCTTAGTTCGTGTGCTAATTGCTTCAATCTCCGAGGGGTTGACCCGGATTTTGCAATTAAGCCAGTCAGTAAGCCAGACTGTGGAAGTGAACGCCAGTCAGCCTATCATCCAGCCTGTCTCCTGTCATCCAACTGCTCCTCCGTGCTTTGTGCATCGTTACACGTCTTCCAGTCAGCCATTCTCGTGGGGTAAGCCAGTCAGCCAACCCAGCTTCTAACCCAGCTGAGAGAGAGAAGTAAGCCACGCAGTAAGAAGTAAGCCAAGTTCCTCTGAAGTATTCTCTATATCGCTTTGTGCTCCCTGTTGGATGCTAAGAGTGGTTTTCACCATTCCTGTGGCATAGTGGGTTAAGCCACCTTCGTGGGTAGAGAGTGGAGGCCGCGCCAGTGAGCGCCAGCAGAGTCACACCCACCACCCCCCCCCTCTACTCACACCACCCCACCACCACCACTCTCTCCCACCACCAGACACCTCATCTACCTGTGGTTGTTTGCACCCTTGTACCGGGTCCTAGTACTGTTTTGGCTCACGTAATTGGTCAAGAGATTGTAGCTGGTGCCAACGATAAAGCCAGTTATGTGAGTTCACCTAGATAGCACATTTCTTCCGACAACAGTGAATGTAGGAGGCGTCAGTATCACCGCGCGGGACACCTTACCACCCGCCCCCATCACCAGTAATCGCCCGTCTACTACTCCAGACTCCAGTGATAATTTTCTTGAGACATTTTTCTTGCATTTAAAGACATTTGCGTGTGTGAGACATTTATAGTAAATTGCTTGTGTACTCTAAACCTTGTATTTTCAGTGTAAACGCAGTATTCTTTGACTCATTATTTTTACAATATTTTTCAGTGTTTTCACTTATCTTATATTTTTATTCTGTGTTTTTCTTTATGCTACTCCTGTCTGTAGTAAGTATTATTGTGTAGTGTACCAGTCAGTCACCCTGTGTGAAGTGCTTCATTTTTTTTATTGTATTCTTTCAGCGTTGTATACCCCAGTAATTATCATTGTATTTCATGCAGTGATATTCACCCCAGTATACTAAATTATCCATTTATTTCTATGTGTGTCTCTTTTTTTTTTTTCGTATGCCAGCAGTGTCTCATTCCTCTAATTTTTTCGCAGACTGTGTACCATTATTTTTGCAAGCAAATTTTTGTCGTATCAATCACAGCAAGATTTTGTTGTATCAGTCACAGCAGGAATTTGTTGTAAGAATAAACTAATACTGTTGTGTGCTCCACCACTGTAAGTGTTATATTACCTGTGTTTTATTTTATTATTATTTTTTATAATTCTTGAACAAATTCACTCTTGATACAATTTCAATTACTTTTAACGTAAAGTGTTTTCTTTACTCTGCTTGAGTAAATTGTTTTGTCTAATTTACAATTAAGAGTTAAAGTGTTCAATCAGTTTATTTTTTTTTTTGATCTTCATATTTTAATTTATCATTTAACCTGAGTTTTCCCAGTGACACTTTATTACTGCAGTGATTATTTCTACACTTTATTTTGTTGAACTTGTTCTGCAGTGAATTATTTCCTTTTCTTGATATTTTTATGAATTATATTTTAATTTTGTCTATGCATTCTTAGAAAATACTTAAATTTCCCAGTTAACAATTTAATATTTTTATTTTATACTTTCACATTGATTTAAAAATTTAATTAATTAATTTCTTTATTAGCAAGAGTAAAGACAGCTCATTTTGAATTTAATTCAGTCTCCAGTAATATTTTTACTTGTATATTTCAATGTAAATTTTTTTTTCTTGGTCAATAGTCCTTTAAATTGAGTTTTCCTTCCTCATGCAGTGTATTTAGACATTATTCTGCAGAATTAGTTGTATATCTATTCATTTCAATTCTAGAATTTTATATCATTTTTATTGTTCATTATTTTTGCTTTGTTTGTTCTCGTGCTATTTTGCCATTATGTCTCACATACCGTCAAGTGATACTTTAGTGAATGTCGATACTCAGACCTCTCAGGCTACTGCTGGTCCTGTCATCAGTCCTCACAGTTCCTTACCGACTGACAGACCGACCCAGACACCGAGATATTATAGTTATACTCGTGATTCCCTTGATGCGTTACCTTTATTCAATGGCCATGTACATAGTCTTGAAGCATGGTTTGCAGCCATTCGTTCTCGTGCTAGTGCCCTAGGTGAAGGTCCTCCTTCAGAGGAAAGCCTTATCAGACTTGCTAAAGAAGCTCTTTATCGATCTCCTGCTGCTGTTCACGTTGTTGATCTCCTTGATATGCGAGACTTCAGGAATCTTACTAAGTGGTCACAATATGAGGAACTGATTCGTTCTTTCCTTGTCCCAGTAAAAACAGCTGATCCATATGTCGTTCTTAGGGAACTAGTGAATGCTACACCCATGAGTACTGAATCGTTGAGTGCATTTGCTGTTAGATTAGACAAACTTTTATCATCATTTATCAATGCTGTCCAATCATCATCTTTTCTCCCTGAAGAGGCTAAACCATTTACAGAATCAATTGCTAAAATAGCAGCTTTTGGAGCAATTAAAGAACTAATGCCGCCTGCTTCTGTGTGTGCGTATGAGGCTCATCCTCCAACTGTAACGATGGAACCACTTACAGCCTTAAATCATGTACGTTCCTTGTGCCCCCAGGGTACTTTCCCTTGTATTAAAAGTAATGTCGCACATATGCCTCAGTCTGCACCACCTCTTGTTTGCGCCACAGAGACAAATCGTGGTCGTCAACCATCTCAGAGATCATCAAGAACCAGTGTACAGAGTCGTTATACACCTCGTAGTATTCATAGTACATTCAGTAACCATAGTCGGCGGAATTGTTACAACTGTGGTTTCCGTGGCCATATTGCAATTAATTGTCCTGATAGTTACCCTAAGAGACGTTGTACTGATGATGAGTACTCAGATCTTCCTTACTGTACTTATCATAGAATACATGGACATGACACATCTGAGTGCAATGCTCTCTATAACCTTCAGTACTCTAGGTCTTTCAGTGGTCGTTCCAACCGCAGAACCCGTAGAGGAAACAGATCTTGTGGTTCTCAAAATAACCAGAACCAGGCTCATTCTTTCAATTCTCAAACTAACCAGAACCAGGCTCGTTCTTCCAATTCGGGGGAATTCGAGCGCCCCAGTCAAACCGTCCCATGGTGACAGTAGGTGATAATGAGTACACCATCCCCGTTCACAATTCCTTTGAAGCCTTAAGCAGTCTCGAGAATGACAACCCTGCTGATGATGTTGCTTCACATGTTTCTGACATAGATGATTTTGGGGATGGAGTAGAACAAGTCTTTTCTGATGACAATCCACCTTTTTGTTTGCACATAACTTCCAATGCAACCATAGGCCCTATAGTGCAGGCATCTGTTTATAATGCGCCCGTTCAATTGTTCATGGACTCTGGTGCGCAAATCAATATTATTAGGTCTAGTTTGTTTAAGGATAAGAAGTTACGGCATGTCCTTCTCGTAGAACCGACTCCTGTGTCCTCCCTTAGTGGAGTATCTGGTTCCCACCTGCGTGTCCGAGGTAGGACTGCTCTAACCTTTTCTATCCAAGGTAGAGACTTCACCGTTTCCTTCCTTGTTGTCGACCAGATTACTTTCCCTGGTGACCTTCTACTGGGATTTGCTTCCATGCGAGACTTACGCATTGTGCTCGACCCTTATCGATGGCATGCACAAATTGACGACTTGATCGTTCCATTCTGGGGTTACCAGCTTGGATCAGAAATCTGTTATACTGCTGCAGAGTATGATGTACGGATTAAGTCCTTACAAGCTAATGCTTTCTCCAGTAGTGTACCCAAGCGGTCAGGCACTGGTAATTCTGTCACTCCCATCAGTGTTCCACCTATACCTTCAGAATTGCAGGATAGTCCGATGCCTCAAGTGTCCGAGGACGCTCAGATTGCCTCGAGTGCTCAACCTATCCCTGCAATGCCTGCTAGTTCGAGTAGTAGTTTCTCCACAGGGGACGCCTTGTCGGAAAACAATTACTTGCAACTAGTAATGCCATCTCTTGTTGATGTCACATGCCGTCTGCAGAAAGACGTTTCTGTTGCGGCTAGTGCTCTCACTAGAGTGTCTGTTGTTGTTCCTAGTGTTCCAGATGGTGATAACGTCCTAGTTGACAGTTATTCCTGCAAAGTAAAAGGTCTATTTGTTGAACCATCCTTACATGTTGTACGAGATAGTAAGATCCATTTCTACCTGGCCAACACTTCTGGTCACAGTGTTCGCCTCAGAGCAAATACCAATCTTGTTGACCTTGTTCACTATCCTTACCCTGTTCAGGTAGAGGATGAGTTGTCACCTGACCAGTGGGTCGGTGCTATTTCTGCCGGGGAGACCTCATCCACTGCACTGGATCAATCTGTTCCACCAGTAGAGGAGAAAGACTTAGCTCCCACTGACTTCCCAGATGAAGTCAAGCGTTTGTTGACTCTGTTGAACAAACGTCGTAAAGCCATTGCTTTACCAGGTGAGAAGATGGGTATAACGAACTTATTGTCCCATCGTATTCCACTTGAACCTGGTACTAGACCTATCTACATACCTGCGTACAGAATGCCTCATTCACAAGTTGCTGTCGCAGAAGAATTGATCAATCAAATGCTTGATGATGGAGTTATTGCACCTAGCAATTCACCTTGGAATGCACCCTTGATACTAGTACCTAAGAAGGATGGTACTTGGCGTCCAGTAATTGACTTTACGAAGTTAAACGCAAAAACCATTCCAGATCGCTTTCCACTCCCTGTACTGGGTGATCTTTTACGTAATATCGGAGATAACAAAGTCTTTTCAACCCTAGATTTGTTACAAGGGTTTTGGCAAGTCCCTCTTCACAAGGACAGCCAAGAGCTAACTGCATTCTCCACTCCTACAGGTCATTATCACTTCCTCCGTATGGCATTTGGATTACGATCTTCCCCTATCACGTTCTCAAGGCTCATGACTAATATCTTTAGAGGTCTCATAGGTAATGCACTTATGGTGTACTTAGATGACGTAATCGTCATGTCTAAAGATGTGGATACACACTTGAAAAGACTTGATGTAGTACTTGGTAAGCTTGAAGAAGCCAATTTAAAGATCAAACTGTCAAAATGTCAATTTTTCAGATCAGAAATTAAGTTTCTTGGTCACGTAGTCACTCCTAGAGGGGTTACGACTGACCAAAGTAAAGTAACTGCAGTACTAAATTTTCCAACTCCCAAAACTGCTGATGCCCTAAGATCCTTTGTGGGCTTAGCAGGTTTTTATAGATCTTTCATTGCCAATTTTTCTTCCATAGCTGCTCCTCTAACTGAGTTGCTTAAGAAAGATGCTCCTTTTGTTTGGACCTTCCGTCAAGAAAGAGCATTCCAAACTCTAAAAGAAAAGCTAACATCTGCTCCAATTTTGAAATTTCCAGATTTTTCTAAGCCTTTCTATCTGACAACTGATGCTAGTTCAATTGGCATAGGTGCCGTACTAGCTCAGAAGACCGATGGCAAGTACAACGCAGTTGCATTTGCTAGCCGAGTCCTTACGAAGGCTGAACGTAATTATACAGTAACTGAGCAAGAAGCTTTAGCAATAGTATGGTCTTTAAAGCACTTCCGAGACATTATTTATCAGTACTCTGTTCATGTCTTGACAGATCATGCTCCACTGATACCCTTATTCCAGAACAAACAACCTACTGGAAGGTTAGCTAGATGGACCTTGACTATCCAAGAGTTCAATCCCACCTTTGAGCATTTACCTGGCAAGTCAAATGTAGTCGCAGATGCCTTATCGCGACATGTTAGTATAGTAACTGCAGACCCTCCATTTAGTGCTGAAGATGTAAAGAATGCTCAACGAACAGATCCCATGTGGTCTGGTGTGATTCGATTCCTGCTCCAGGAAGATCTTATTCTGACTGTGAAGCCACCAGCTCCCATCAGTGACTTTGTCATGAACCAAGAATTACTGTATCGAACAGCCGAGTTGGGTACTCCTAGCAGAAGAGTATACCAGTTAGTAATTCCACAGTCACTAGTGAATGTAGCCTTACAGCTAGTTCACGATGTACCAGGTGTTGCACACCCTGGTATGGATCGTTCAGTAAAACAAGCCAGATTGAAATACTTTTGGCCTCGAATGGCAACTGATATTTCTGAGTATGTTAAGAAATGTAGTGTCTGCATGCAACATAAAGGCAATGCTAATGGTCCTAATCCAATCCAAGTGTATCCAACTACTAGCGAACCTTGGGAAAGAGTTGCGCTAGATTTGTTAACTAATTTCCGATGTTCCCTCCAAGGTAACAAACATCTGTGTGTTATGGTAGACCATTTCACCAGATATTGTGAGTTAGTTCCTATTGCAGATAAGACTGCCGAGACAGTAGCTAAAGCGTTTAAAGAACGCATTATCTGCAGGCATACCACCCCTAAGTCCCTAGTAACAGATAATGGAGGTGAATTCTGTAATGAAATTCATGAAAATTTGTGTACCTTGTACAAGATCTCTAAATCCACCATTGTTCCTCATCATCCTGCCAGCAATGGGTTAGCGGAACGAACCAATAAGAAAGTACTTGATGTCTTGAGAGCCACTATCAATCCCAACAGTGAAACTTGGGATGAAGTTATACCTGATGTGCAGTGTGCTATAAATTCTGCTTACAATGTTTCTATAGGTGACACTCCACATTATGCATTGTACGGTGTAGATAAACGTTTGCCTTATGAGTTGTTATATTCTAATCCGAAACCAAATTACAACCCTGATGATTTCGTAGCAACTCGTACCAGCTTAGCTCAAAGTGTTTTTAGAAGAATCCGTGAAACACTTCATAAATCAACAGCTGAATTCACAAGAGTCGCAAACACTCGATCAAAGCCATCCAAAATCAAAGTAGGTTCGAGAGTTATGCTGATTAACTTTAACAAAACGTCTGCAATGCCAAAGCTTGATCAAAAGTTTGTTGGTCCTTATCGAGTAGTTGAACATATCACTGGTAATAAGTATAAGGTTAGAGAGATTATTACTGGTCAGTATAAAGAATCGCATTTGGATCATATGAAGTTAGTATGTGATGATAATGACGTTCCAACCCAGACTAATGTGACAGACTCTGACAATCCTCCTGATCCTGTACTCTCTTCCTCTGATACTCAGTCAGACGATCAACCTGAATGTCGTTATTCCCTACGTACACGACAGGTATTGAGAAATCCTCAAGTATCATTTGTAACTTCCAATTCAGATTTGCCTCAAATACAGCATGAGTTAGCCAATGCTACAGAGTTTGATCCTCCCAGAGATGACACCCATTCTGCATATGTCAATCACACCCTAGCAGAGTTGGGGTTAAATGTAAATACCCTGTATAGATGAATAATTACAGTATCAACTTATCAGTATTCAAGAATTTTTTTTTTGTGTTCATGTTCTCTCCGCATTCTGAGAGTTAACAGTCTAGATTTGCGTGCACCGAATCTGCCTTTCTGTTAAACACTCTTTCTTTGTATATATTCCTTCCTCAGAATCCGTAGATCACATGAATACAGATCGATCGATCAAAATTTTTTATTTTTATCACTTGTAATCTCAACGTTGAGTTCGTTGTTCATTTGTTGAGTTTTAAGTTGTACTATAGTATACCTTGTATTGCATTACAGTTTCAGTTACGTAAGCTTTCATTCCAATGTTCTACTTATGTATATATAATGTTTCATGTTGTGTACTTTGACATTGTATAGAATCAGCCCAAGCCGTATACCTGCCATCTCTAGTTTGTATTAGTTGTATGTCGGGACGACATACGTTAGCGTCGCCGAGCTCTCAGTAGTAGTAACCAGTTACCAGTCTCAGTAGTAGTAACCAGTTACCAGTCTCAGTAGTAGTAACCAGTTACCAGTAACTATTGTACCGTTGACTCAACGATCAACCGTCTCTGCCTGAGTCACTATCTGAATTCATATTGTGCTGACCTCAGCAGTATCAAAGGCCCCCTCACATAGGGTACTGTGGGCGGCCAGTCAGTATTACGAGTGTAGCCAAGGAGATAGGTACGGCTGGCAAGGGCTCCCTCCACATAACAGCAATTATACTTAATAACAGCCTACGTGAGTATTTCTTCCCTAATCCACGTATCGAACTCCCACATGATATAGGAAGTGGGTGAAAAAAACTGATGCGTAAATTCCTTCCAACCGCTAACTTTGTGCTCAGGCAATTCCATAAAATTTCATACTTTTGTCATACCTTCAGAAAAAAATTATCTTCAATTTCAGGGAAAAAAAAAAAAAAAAAAAGAGGACAATGGGGGAAAATATCAATTTAGGGGGTCTAGACAAGTGAAAGTTAATTTGCGGGTCTGGAGAGTGAAAATTAATTTTAGAGGTCTGGACAGTGGATATTAATTTTGGAGGTCTGTAGAGTGAAAAAGTTAATATATTTATATACAAAAGTGACGAAAACCACATGTCAACTTACTCCACGGAGAGAAGGATACTTCTGCTTCTTGGGGCGTCGTATGGGATTACTGAAAAAGTAAAGTTAAATAATTAGCTTTCTGAAAGTTTTTATTTTAAATCTAAACATATTTTCATAAACTGTATCAATGGAAATACTGTACAGTAAAATTTAGGATGCACTAAATTTTAGATTTCACTTTCACAATCTGACAATAAGACAGCACTGGTACAGCAAATGAGTACTGTACACCTTCAACATTTTAATCATTACTTGTTTTTGTGACTAATTACAAACACGAATTGGCTAGACACATCTTTAAAATGTAGAACCCCACAAAATGTGCTATAAAACATACACGGTACATTTTTATCATTAACCACTTGAGGGTCCGTGCCATTGTTCTATGGGTTTGAGGCATGAGAAAAAACAGCGACTGTGTTTTTGGTTTAAAACAGAGACTTCCACTATTGTTTTTATGGTTGCATTTGTGGTTTCTTGGTCTCATTTGATAGAATGGAAAATATAGTACAGAAATAAAGATGATTTTGATTGGTTTTAGGACTGAAAATAGCTCGAAATTGAGCTCAAAATAGGGGAAATGTTCGATTTTGGTCAATATTTGAGGGTAAACAAATCACATCACGTGTCCAATACACATCAGCTGGCGGGTCTAATGCATGTTCATTAAGGCACTGATATTATTTGTACAATTATTACACTCTTGCATAACAGTAACTTCCATTTTTTGTGTGAATAAAAAATCAAAATGGAATTAATGTGTAAAGCCTGGAAATGTAACTAACGAACAGAGGAAATGTTATTTTAGTGCCAGGAATGCCTGCATTGTCTACTTTGGACCCTATCTTGAAACTGGAATAATTTAAAATTTGTGTGAAACAGTTGATCGGGCAGTTACTTGTGCTCAACCAATAAAATGAAAGGCATACTAGCGAAACAGCTAGTAATTTGGTCAACTGGAACAATGTAATTGGCCTAAAATAGGACTCTAAGTGAGCAAAACTGGCAATGCACAGATATTGTTAACACAACAAAATTCACGATAGCATTATTTTGTCAATTTTCCACCAAATTTAGTTTTAGTACCTTCAGAAAAAGATTCTCTACCATTTCATAAAAAAAAAAAATCTTCTACCCTGTGGACAAGTGTTAGGTCAGGAGTCTGGACCCTCAAAGGGTTAATAAAAAATGTCCAAATGAAAATAACTACATAAAATACTTTAAATTTAGAAGCTAAGAGTTCAACTAATGTCACTACCATCGTTCTCTAAGAATCAGGGTCTGCGAAGATTTTGCTCATCTTGCAAGAGGAATTAACCCTTTCAGGGTCCAAGGCCCAAATCTGGAGTCACGCACCAGTGTCCAAGAATTTTCAAAAAAAAAATTTGTTATTTTTTCTTATGAAATCGTAGAGAATCTTTTTGTGAAGGTAATAAAACAAAAAGTACGAAATTTGGTGGAAAATTGACGAAATTATGCTCTCGCGAATTTTGATGTGTCAGCGATATTTACGAATCGGCGATTTTGCCGACTTTGACTCCCATTTTAGGCCAATTACATTATTCCAATCAACCAAATTCTTAGCTATTTCACTAGTATTACTTCTATTCTATCGATTGAGCACAAGAAATCGCCAAGTCAACTGTTTCAACTACAAAATAAAGTGATCGGAAATTGTTAATTTGGCCAATTTAACACAAAGTTCAAAATATTCCAATTTCAAAATAGGGTCCAGAATGAACAATGTAGGCATTCCTGGCACTAAACTAACATTTCCTCTGTTCATTAGTTATGTTTTGAGGCTTTACAAATAAATTCCATTTTGATTTTTTATTCACATAATGAATTTTTATTCACACCAAAAAATAGAAGACTTATTGTTATGCAATACTGTAATAATTGTATAAATATCATCACCATATTTGTGAATGTATATTAGACCCACCAGGTGACGTGTATTAGATGTGAGAGGTCGCTTGTTTACTCTTGAATATCGGCCAAAATTTAACATTTCCGCTAATTTGAGCTCAGTTTCAAGCCATTTCCAATGCTAAAACCAATCAAAATCATCTCTATTTCTGTAATATGTCTCCCATTCTATCAAATGAGACCAAGAAATCGCAAATACAACTATAAAAAACATACAAAAATACACTGCAAAGTTGCTGTTTTAATCGAAAAATCATGATTTCATTTTTTTTCTCTCATTATACACAGTGTGCTGCAGGATCTGTTTTATGTGGTGCACACATACCACATAGATGTATTCTCTCATATCTAGGCCCAAATGTACCACTCACAGTTTATCAGAGTGAGCTGAGCTCATGGCATAGATCTACGGTTTGGACCCTGAACGTAAAGCCGTAGATCTACGGGACGGACCCTGAAAGGGTTAACACCTACATGTAGAAGAAAAAATCTTTATGAAAAATTATTAAATCTCTAAAAGACAAATAAACTGAGAATGCAATGATCCTAAATTTTAATTTGAGAAACTTTAATTTTAGTTAGTGGAGAATGTGTATACACTCAGTGGCAATTTTATTAGGTATACCTGCTCATTAACCCTTTCACTGCTTCGGTCATATATATACATTTTACGAGTCAATGTGTTTGACATACGTACACACATTAAAATATTCTAGTGGCTTCAAATCAAGCGGGAGAAAGCTGGTACTCCCACATGTGAAAGAATGGGTCGGTGTGGTCAGTGTGCGCAGTATAAAAGAAATTCCGCAGCACGAAGTTCATAATGAGAAAAAAATCTCCGACCATGATTTTGGATTAAAACGCTGACTTTGAGGTGTATTTTCGTATATTATTTATTTTTGTATTCTCGTTTTCTTGGTCTCACTTGATAGAATGGAAGACATATTATAGAAATAGAGATGATTTTGACTGATTTCACTATGAAAATTACCTTGAAATAGAGCTCAAAGTAGCGGAAATGTTCGATTTTTGCTGATGTTCGAGAGTAAACAAATTACATTATTGTCCAATAAATGTCCAACTAGCCATTCTAATATGCAGTCACGAATGGGTTGACATTATTTATACAATTATTACAATAATGCAGTAGTCTACATAACAGTAAATCTTCTATATTTTGTGTGAATAAAAATTCAAAATAAAAAGCAAGACTAATAAAAGGAGACATGACTGATGAACAGAGAAAATGTTATTTTAGTGCCAGGAATGTGTGCATTGTTCATTCTGGTCCCTATTTTGAAATTGGCATATTTTTTAATTTGCATAAAATTGGCCAAATTGCCAATTTCTAACCACTTTATTGGGTAGTTGAAATCAGTAAATGGGCGGTTTCTTGTACTAATCTCAGTAGTAGTAACCAGTTACCAGTCTCAGTAGTAGTAACCAGTTACCAGTAACTATTGTACCGTTGACTCAACGATCAACCGTCTCTGCCTGAGTCACTATCTGAATTCATATTGTGCTGACCTCAGCAGTATCAAAGGCCCCCTCACATAGGGTACTGTGGGCGGCCAGTCAGTATTACGAGTGTAGCCAAGGAGATAGGTACGGCTGGCAAGGGCTCCCTCCACATAACAGCAATTATACTTAATAACAGCCTACGTGAGTATTTCTTCCCTAATCCACGTATCGAACTCCCACATGATAAATGGTGTACAGCGGTGTGGAGCGTGGATTTACGTTTTTAAGGGTAATTCAAGGCGTTTGAAGACTGTTGTGAGTAGCCGGCAGGGTCAAAGGTGAATCGTCGCCCACCAGCCACTGCCCTCGCGCACCTCCAGCCACCAGCAGTCTGACTCCCCTCAAACCTACTGCCTGCAAGCCTGTTGCAGCCGTTTCAAGCTTCCTGGCTTAGTTCGTGTGCTAATTGCTTCAATCTCCGAGGGGTTGACCCGGATTTTGCAATTAAGCCAGTCAGTAAGCCAGACTGTGGAAGTGAACGCCAGTCAGCCTATCATCCAGCCTGTCTCCTGTCATCCAACTGCTCCTCCGTGCTTTGTGCATCGTTACACGTCTTCCAGTCAGCCATTCTCGTGGGGTAAGCCAGTCAGCCAACCCAGCTTCTAACCCAGCTGAGAGAGAGAAGTAAGCCACGCAGTAAGAAGTAAGCCAAGTTCCTCTGAAGTATTCTCTATATCGCTTTGTGCTCCCTGTTGGATGCTAAGAGTGGTTTTCACCATTCCTGTGGCATAGAGTGGGTTAAGCCACCTTCGTGGGTAGAGAGTGGAGGCTGCGCCAGTGAGCGCCAGCATAGTCACACACCCACCACCCCCCCCTCTACTCACACCACCCCACCACCACCACTCTCTCCCACCACCAGACACCTCATCTACCTGTGGTTGTTTGCACCCTTGTACCGGGTCCTAGTACTGTTTTGGCTCACGTAATTGGTCAAGAGATTGTAGCTGGTGCCAACGATAAAGCCAGTTATGTGAGTTCACCTAGATAGCACATTTCTTCCGACAACAGTGAATGTAGGAGGCGTCAGTATCACCGCGCGGGACACCTTACCACCCGCCCCCATCACCAGTAATCGCCCGTCTACTACTCCAGACTCCAGTGATAATTTTCTTGAGACATTTTTCTTGCATTTAAAGACATTTGCGTGTGTGAGACATTTATAGTAAATTGCTTGTGTACTCTAAACCTTGTATTTTCAGTGTAAACGCAGTATTCTTTGACTCATTATTTTTACAATATTTTTCAGTGTTTTCACTTATCTTATATTTTTATTCTGTGTTTTTCTTTATGCTACTCCTGTCTGTAGTAAGTATTATTGTGTAGTGTACCAGTCAGTCACCCTGTGTGAAGTGCTTCATTTTTTTTATTGTATTCTTTCAGCGTTGTATACCCCAGTAATTATCATTGTATTTCATGCAGTGATATTCACCCCAGTATACTAAATTATCCATTTATTTCTATGTGTGTCCTTTTTTCGTATGCCAGCAGTGTCTCATTCCTCTAATTTTTTCGCAGACTGTGTACCATTATTTTTGCCAGCAAATTTTTGTCGTATCAATCACAGCAAGATTTTGTTGTATCAGTCACAGCAGGAATTTGTTGTAAGAATAAACTAATACTGTTGTGCGCCCCACCACTGTAAGTCTTACCCTACCTGTGTTTTATTTTATTATTATTTTTTATATTTCTTGAACAAATTCACTCTTGATGCAATTTCAATTACTTTTAACGTAAAGTGTTTTTCTTACTCTGTTTGAGTAAATTGTTTTGTCTAATTTACAATTAAGAGTTAAAGTGTTCAATCAGTTTATTTTTTTTTTTCTTCATATTTTAATTTAACATTTAACCTGAGTTTTCCCAGTGACACTTTATTACTGCAGTGATTATTTCTACACTTTATTTTGTTGCACTTGTTCAGCAGTGAATTATTTCCTTCTATTGATATTTTTATGAATTATATTTTAATTTTGTCCATGCATTCTTAGAAAATACTTAAATTTCCCAGTTATCAATTTAATAATTTTATTTTATACTTTCACATTGATTTAAAAATTTAATTAATTAATTTCTTTATTAGCAAGAGTAAAGACAGCTCATTTTGCATTTAATTCAGTCTCCAGTAATATTTTTACTTGTATATTTCAATGTAAATTTTTTTTTCTTGGTCAATAGTCCTTTGAATTGAGTTTTCCTTCCTCTTGCAGTGTATCTTAAATATTATTTTTATTATTTCTGCAAAATTAGTTGTATATCTTTTCATTTCAATTCTAGAATTTTATATCATTTTTATTGTTCATTATTTTTGCCTTATTTGTTCTCGTGCTACTTTGCCATTATGTCTCACATACCGTCAAGTGATACTTTAGTGAATGTCGACACTCAGACCTCTCAGGCTACTGCTGGTCCTGTCATCAGTCCTCACAGTTCCTTACCGACTGACAGACCGACTCAGACACCGAGATATTATAGTTATACTCGTGATTCCCTTGATGCGTTACCTTTATTCAATGGCCATGTACATAGTCTTGAAGCATGGTTTGCAGCCATTCGTTCTCGTGCTAGTGCCCTAGGTGAAGGTCCTCCTTCAGAGGAAAGCCTTATCAGACTTGCTAAAGAAGCTCTTTATAGATCTCCTGCTGCTGTTCACGTTGTTGATCTCCTTGATATGCGAGACTTCAGGAATCTTACTAAGTGGTCACAATATGAGGAACTGATTCGTTCTTTCCTTGTCCCAGTAAAAACAGCTGATCCATATGTTGTTCTTAGGGAACTAGTGAATGCTACACCCATGAGTACTGAATCGTTGAGTGCATTTGCTGTTAGATTAGACAAACTTTTATCATCATTTATCAATGCTGTCCAATCATCATCTTTTCTCCCTGAAGAGGCTAAACCATTTACAGAATCAATTGCTAAAATAGCAGCTTTTGGAGCAATTAAAGAACTAATGCCGCCTGCTTCTGTGTGTGCGTATGAGGCTCATCCTCCAACTGTAACGATGGAACCACTTACAGCCTTAAATCATGTACGTTCCTTGTGCCCCCAGGGTACTTTCCCTTGTATCAAAAGTAATGTCACACATATGCCTCAGTCTGCACCACCTCTTGTTTGCGCCACAGAGACAAATCGTAGTCGTCAACCATCTCAGAGATCACCAAGAACCAGTGTACAGAGTCGTTATACACCTCGTAGTATTCATAGTACATTCAGTAACCATAGTCGGCGGAATTGTTATAACTGTGGTTTCCGTGGCCATATTGCAATTAATTGTCCTGATAGTTACCCTAAGAGACGTCGTACTGATGATGAGTACTCAGATCTTCCCTACTGCACTTATCATAGAATACATGGACATGACACATCTGAGTGCAATGCTCTCTATAACCTTCAGTACTCTAGGTCTTTCCGTGGTCGTTCCAACCGCAGAACCCGTAGAGGAAACAAATCTCGTGGTTCTCAAAATAACCAGAACCAGGCTCATTCATTCAATTCTCAAACTAACCAGAACCAGGCTCGTTCTTCCAATTCGGGGGAATTCGAGCGCCCCAGTCAAACCGTCCCATGGTGACAGTAGGTGATAATGAGTACACCATCCCCGTTCACAATTCCTTTGAAGCCTTAAGCAGTCTCGAGAATGACAACCCTGCTGATGATGTTGCTTCACATGTTTCTGACATAGATGATTTTGGGGATGGAGTAGAACAAGTCTTTTCTGATGACAATCCACCTTTTTGTTTGCACATAACTTCCAATGCAACCATAGGCCCTATAGTGCAGGCATCTGTTTATAATGCGCCCGTTCAATTGTTCATGGACTCTGGTGCGCAAATCAATATTATTAGGTCTAGTTTGTTTAAGGATAAGAAGTTACGACATGTCCTTCTCGTAGAACCGACTCCTGTGTCCTCCCTTAGTGGAGTATCTGGTTCTCACCTGCGTGTCCGAGGTCGGACTTCCCTAACCTTTTCTATCCAAGGTAGAGACTTCACTGTTTCCTTCTTTGTTGTCGACCAGATTACTTTCCCTGGTGACCTTCTACTGGGATTTGCTTCCATGCGAGACTTACGCATTGTGCTCGACCCTTATCGATGGCATGCACAAATTGACGACTTGATCGTTCCATTCTGGGGTTACCAGCTTGGATCAGAAATCTGTTATACTGCTGCAGAGTATGATGTACGGATTAAGTCCTTACAAGCTAATGCTTTCTCCAGTAGCGTACCCAAGCGGTCAGGCACTGGTAATTCTGTCACTCCCATCAGTGTTCCACCTATACCTTCAGAATTGCAGGATAGTCCGATGCCTCAAGTGTCCGAGGACGCTCAGATTGCCTTGAGTGCTCAACCTATCCCTGCAATGCCTGCTAGTTCGAGTAGTAGTTTCTCCACAGGGGACGCCTTGTCGGAAAACAATTACTTGCAACTAGTAATGCCATCTCTTGTTGATGTCACATGCCGTCTGCAGAAAGACGTCTCTGTTGCGGCTAGTGCTCTCACTAGAGTGTCTGTTGTTGTTCCTAGTGTTCCAGATGGTGATAACGTCCTAGTTGACAGTGATTCCTGCAAAGTAAAAGGTCTATTTGTTGAACCATCCTTACATGTTGTACGAGATAGTAAGATCCATTTCTACCTGGCCAACACTTCTGGTCACAGTGTTCGCCTTAGAGCAAATACCAATCTTGTTGACCTTGTTCACTATCCTTACCCTGTTCAGGTAGAGGATGAGTTGTCACCTGACCAGTGGGTCGGTGCTATTTCTGCCGGGGAGACCTCATCCACTGCACTGGATCAATCTGTTCCACCAGTAGAGGAGAAAGACTTAGCTCCCACTGACTTCCCAGATGAAGTCAAGCGTTTGTTGACTCTGTTGAACAAACGTCGTAAAGCCATTGCTTTACCAGGTGAGAAGATGGGTATAACGAACTTATTGTCCCATCGTATTCCACTTGAACCTGGTACTAGACCTATCTACATACCTGCGTACAGAATGCCTCATTCACAAGTTGCTGTCGCAGAAGAATTGATCACTCAAATGCTTGATGATGGAGTTATTGCACCTAGCAATTCACCTTGGAATGCACCCTTGATACTAGTACCTAAGAAGGATGGTACTTGGCGTCCAGTAATTGACTTTAGGAAGTTAAACGCAAAAACCATTCCAGATCGCTTTCCACTCCCTGTACTGGGTGATCTTTTACGTAATATAGGAGATAACAAAGTCTTTTCAACCCTAGATTTGTTACAAGGGTTTTGGCAAGTCCCCCTTCACGAGGACAGCCAAGAGCTAACTGCATTCTCCACTCCTACAGGTCATTATCACTTCCTCCGTATGGCATTTGGATTACGATCTTCCCCTATCACGTTCTCAAGGCTCATGACTAATATCTTTAGAGGTCTCATAGGTAATGCACTTATGGTGTACTTAGATGACGTAATCGTCATGTCTAAAGACGTGGATACACACTTGAAAAGACTTGATGTAGTACTTGGTAAGCTTGAAGAAGCCAATTTAAAGATCAAACTGTCTAAATGTCAATTTTTCAGATCAGAAATTAAGTTTCTTGGTCACGTAGTCACTCCTAGAGGGGTTACGACTGACCAAAGTAAAGTAACTGCAGTACTAAATTTTCCAACCCCCAAAACTGCTGATGCCGTAAGATCCTTTGTGGGCTTAGCAGGTTTTTATAGATCTTTCATTGCCAATTTTTCTTCCATAGCTGCTCCTCTAACTGAGTTGCTTAAGAAAGATGCTCCTATTGTTTGGACCTTCCGTCAAGAAAGAGCATTCCAAACTCTAAAAGAAAAGCTAACATCTGCTCCAATTTTGAAATTTCCAGATTTTTCTAAGCCTTTCTATCTGACAACTGATGCTAGTTCAATTGGCATAGGTGCCGTACTAGCTCAGAAGACCGATGGCAAGTACAACGCAGTTGCATTTGCTAGCCGAGTCCTTACGAAGGCTGAACGTAATTATACAGTAACTGAGCAAGAAGCTTTAGCAATAGTATGGTCTTTAAAGCACTTCCGAGACATTATTTATCAGTACTCTGTTCATGTCTTGACAGATCATGCTCCACTGATACCCTTATTCCAGAACAAACAACCTACTGGAAGGTTAGCTAGATGGACCTTGACTATCCAAGAGTTCAATCCCACCTTTGAGCATTTACCTGGCAAGTCAAATGTAGTCGCAGATGCCTTGTCGCGACATGTTAGTATAGTAACTGCAGACCCTCCATTTAGTGCTGAAGATGTAAAGAACGCTCAACGAACAGATCCCATGTGGTCTGGTGTGATTCGATTCCTGCTCCAGGAAGATCTTATTCTGACTGTGAAGCCACCAGCACCCATCAGTGACTTTCTCATGAACCAAGAATTACTGTATCGAACAGCCGAGCTGGGTACTCCTAGCAGAAGAGTATACCAGTTAGTAATTCCACAGTCACTAGTGAATGTAGCCTTACAGCTAGTTCACGATGTACCAGGTGTTGCACACCCTGGTATGGATCGTTCAGTAAAACAAGCCAGATTAAAATACTTTTGGCCTCGAATGGCAACTGATATTTCTGAGTATGTTAAGAAATGTAGTGTCTGCATGCAACATAAAGGCAATGCTAGTGGTCCTAATCCAATCCAAGTATATCCAACTACTAGCGAACCTTGGGAAAGAGTTGCGCTAGATTTGTTAACTAATTTCCAATGTTCCCTCCAAGGTAACAAACATCTGTGTGTTATGGTAGACCATTTCACCAGATATTGTGAGTTAGTTCCTATTGCAGATAAGACTGCCGAGACAGTAGCTAAAGCATTTAAAGAACGCATTATCTGCAGGCATACCACCCCTAAGTCCCTAGTAACAGATAATGGAGGTGAATTCTGTAATGAAATTCTTGAAAATTTGTGTACCTTGTACAAGATCTCTAAATCCACCATTGTTCCTCATCATCCTGCCAGCAATGGGTTAGCGGAACGAACCAATAAGAAAGTACTTGATGTCTTGAGAGCCACTATCAATCCCAACAGTGAAACTTGGGATGAAGTTATACCTGATGTGCAGTGTGCTATAAATTCTGCTTACAATGTTTCTATAGGTGACACTCCACATTATGCATTGTATGGTGTAGATAAACGTTTGCCTTATGAGTTGTTATATTCTAATCCGAAACCAAGTTACAACCCTGATGATTTCGTAGCAACTCGTACCAGCTTAGCTCAAAGTGTTTTTAGAAGAATCCGTGAAACACTTCATAAATCAACAGCTGAATTCACAAGAGTCGCAAACACTCGATCAAAGCCATCCAAAATCAAAGTAGGTTCGAGAGTTATGCTGATTAACTTTAACAAAACGTCTGCAATGCCAAAGCTTGATCAAAAGTTTGTTGGTCCTTATCGAGTAGTTGAACATATCACTGGTAATAAGTATAAGGTTAGAGAGATTAGTACTGGTCAGTATAAAGAATCGCATTTGGATCATATGAAGTTAGTATGTGATGATAATGACATTCCAACCCAGACTAATGTGACAGACTCTGACAATCCTCCTGATCCTGTACTCTCTTCCTCTGATACTCAGTCAGATGATCAACCTGAATGTCGTTATTCCCTACGTACACGACAGGTATTGAGAAATCCTCAAGTATCATTTGTAACTCCTAATTCAGATTTACCTCAAATACAGCATGAGTTAGCCAATGCTACAGAGTTTGATCCTCCCAGAGATGACACCCATTCTGCATATGTCAATCACACCCTAGCAGAGTTGGGGTTAAATGTAAATACCCTGTATAGATGAATAATTACAGTATCAACTTATCAGTATTCAAGAATTTTTTTTTGTGTTCATGTTCTCTCCGCATTCTGAGAATTAACAGTCTAGATTTGCATGCACCAAATCTGCCTTTCTGTTAAACACTCTTTCTTTGTATATATTCCTTCCTCAGAATCCGTAGATCACATGACTACAGATCGATCGATCAAAATTTTTTATTTTTATCACTTGTAATCTCAACGTTGAGTTCGTTGTTCATTTGTTGAGTTTTAAGTTGTACTATAGTATACCTTGTATTGCATTACAGTTTCAGTTACGTAAGCTTTCATTCCAATGTTCTACTTATGTATCTATAATGTTTAATGTTGTGTACTTTGACATTGTATAGAATCAGCCCAAGCCGTATACCTGCCATCTCTAGTTTGTATTAGTTGTATGTCGGGACGACATACGTTAGCGTCGCCGAGCTCTCAGTAGTAGTAACCAGTTACCAGTCTCAGTAGTAGTAACCAGTTACCAGTAACTATTGTACCGTTGACTCAACGATCAACCGTCTCTGCCTGAGTCACTATCTGAATTCATATTGTGCTGACCTCAGCAGTATCAAAGGCCCCCTCACATAGGGTACTGTGGGCGGCCAGTCAGTATTACGAGTGTAGCCAAGGAGATAGGTACGGCTGGCAAGGGCTCCCTCCACATAACAGCAATTATACTTAATAACAGCCTACGTGAGTATTTCTTCCCTAATCCACGTATCGAACTCCCACATGATACTAAATCAATAGAACAAATGGAGTTCTAAAGAAACAGCTATTAGTTTTGTCAACTGGAACAATGGAATTGTCCAAAAATAGGGCTCAAAATCACTGATGCGTAAATATCACAGCGATCGCTAACTTCGCGAGGGTGTAATTCCGTAAGTTTTCCAATTTTCCATCGAATTTCGTACTTCTGGTGTCATTAGCATCGGAAAAAGATTCTCTATCATTTCATAACAATTTTTTTTTTTTTCAAATAATTTGCAACACTGAGAGAGAGACTATGATCAAGGATTGCGACAATCAAAGGGTTAATGCACATATATTTAATCAGACAATCATTTGGTAGTATCTCAATGCTTAAAATCATTCAGACATGATCAAGAGGTTCAGTTGTTCAGTGAGAACATCAGAATGGGAGAGAAATGTGATCTCATTGACTGTGGCCACGAAATGATTGTTGGTGCCAGACGGGTAGTTTGAGTATCACAGAAACTGATCTAGTATTTTCCCACAGAACAGTCTCTAGAGTTTACAGAGAATGGTGTGAAAAACAACAAAATATCCAGCAAGTGAGAGTTCTGTGGCAAAAATGCCTTGTTAATCAGCAAAGTCAGAGGAGAATGGCCATACTGGTTCAACCTGACAGGAAGGTGACAATAACTACTGTTTACAACAGTGGTATGCAGAAGAGAATCTTTAACCCTTTCAGGGTCGCCAGGCCCTCTCCGAGACTTGTTCTCAGGGTCTCCAAATTTTCAAAAAGAAACAAAAAAATTATTTTTTATGAAAAGATAGAGAATCTTTTTCCGATCATAATGACACCAAAAGTATGAAATCTGATGGAAAACTTACAGAATTATGCTCTCGCGAAGTTAGCGGTCTCGATGATGTTTACGCATTGGCAATTTTTCCCATTTTGAGCCCTATTTTCGGCCAATTCCAGTGTACCAGTTGACAAAAATCATAACTATTTTGCTAGAACGCCATTTTTTCTATCAAACGAGTACAAGAAACCACCCATTAACCGATTTCAACTATCCAATACAGTGGTCAGAATTTAGCAATTTTGCCAATTTCACACAAATTTCAAAAGATGCCAATTTCCAATAGGGTCCAGAATAAACAAGAAAGACATTCCTGGCACTAAAATAACATTTCCTCTGTTCATTAGTCACGTCCCCAGGCCCCTCTTACATTTCTTTTGCTTTCCACTTTGAATTTTTGTTCTCACAAAAAATAGAAGATTTACTGTTATGCAGACTACTGCATTAGTGTAGAAATGGTATAAATAATACAGCGCACTTGTGAAAGAATATTAGACTCACCAGTTGACATTTATTGGATGCTTAGCATGATTTGTTTACTTTTGAACTTTGATAAAAATCAAACATTTCTGCTACTTTGAGCACAATTTCAAGGTACTTTTCATTGTAAAACCAGTCAAATCATCTCAATTTCTGTAATATGCCTTCCATTCTATAAAATGGGACCAGGAAAACTAGAATACAACAATAAATACCATATGAAAATACAGTGCAAAGTCGCTGTTTTAATCCAAAAACATGGTCGAAGTTTTTTTTCTCATTATGCATGTGTGCTGCAGGATTTTTTTATACTGTGCACACTGACCACATAGACTCATTCTTTCATATGTAGGCCTACCAGCTTTCTCTCACTAGATTTGAGGGCTATAGAATTTAGGCGTACTAGTACGTCAAAAACCCTGGTGCATAAGCCATACTAGTACGGCCAAAACCTGAAAGGGTTAAATGCACAACACTTTGAACCTTGAAGTGGATAGGCTGCAGCAGCAAAAGACCACAAAGGGATTCACTCCTGTCAGCTAAGAACAGGAAACTGATGTAAAGATAGACACAGGCTTGCCAAAACCAGGCAGTTAAAGATTGGAAAAATGTTGCCTGATCTGATAAATCGTTATTACTGCTGCAATATGCAGATGGGAAGGGTCAAAATTTGGCATAAACCATAGGAATGCAGAATAATGGGTGATCTGTATTATTAACCCTTAAACGGTCCAAACGTATATATACGTTCACTCGCGTAGCGCCCCAAATTTTTTTGAGGAAAAAAAAATCTTTTCTTTTAAAAGGAAAAAAGAGCATATGGTACCCAGGCATCCCCAATTATTTTAATATGGCACACAGTGAGTGCGCAAACCCATTCTCTCATGTCTAGGTGACTCAGGCTTATCATGGCAATGTTGAATGAATGACAAAGAAAACGTATATATACATTTGGGGCGCTACGCGTGTGAACGTATACACAGGAGAATAAGGAGAACAGTCGTAGAGCCAGAAACGAATATGCACAGATAAGAAGGGAGGCCCAAAGACAATATGAAAATGACATAGCAGCGAAAGCCAAATCTGACCCGAAACTGTTGTACAGCCACATCAGGAGGAAAACAACAGTCAAGGACCAGGTAATCAGGCTAAGGAAGGAAGGAGGAGAGACAACAAGAAATGACCGTGAAGTATGTGAAGAACTCAACAAGAGATTCAAAGAAGTGTTCACAGAGGAGACAGAAGGGACTCCAGAAAGACGGAGAGGTGGGGCACACCACCAAGTGCTGGACACAGTGCACACAACCGAGGAAGAAGTGAAGAGGCTTCTGAGTGAGCTAGATACCTCAAAGGCAATGGGGCCAGATAACATCTCCCCATGGGTATTGAGAGAGGGAGCAGAGGCACTATGTGTACCCCTAACAACAATATTCAATACATCTATCGAAACAGGGAGATTGCCTGAGGCATGGAAGACAGCAAATGTAGTCCCAATCTTTAAAAAAGGAGACAGACATGAAGCATTAAACTACAGACCAGTGTCACTGACATGTATAGTATGCAAAATCATGGAGAAGATTATCAGGAGAAGAGTGGTGGAACACCTAGAAAGGAATGATCTCATCAACAGCAGCCAACATGGTTTCAGGGACTGGAAATCCTGTGTCACAAACCTACTGGAGTTCTATGACATGGTGACAGCAGTAAGACAAGAGAGAGAGGGGTGGGTGGATTGCATTTTCTTGGACTGCAAGAAGGCGTTTGACACAGTTCCACACAAGAGATTGGTGCAAAAACTGGAGGACCAAGCAGGGATAACAGGGAAGGCACTTCAATGGATCAGGGAATACTTGTCAGGAAGACAGCAGCGAGTCATGGTACGTGGCGAGGTGTCAGAGTGGGCACCTGTGACCAGCGGGGTCCCGCAGGGGTCAGTCCTAGGACCAGTGCTGTTTCTGGTATTTGTGAACGACATGACTCTGAGGTGTCCCTGTTTGCAGATGACGTGAAGTTGATGAGAAGAATTCACTCGATCGAAGACCAGGCAGAACTACAAAGGGATCTGGACAGGCTGCAGACCTGGTCCAGCAATTGGCTCCTGGAGTTCAATCCCACCAAGTGCAAAGTCATGAAGATTGGGGAAGGGCAAAGAAGGCCGCAGACGGAGTACAGTCTACGGGGTCAGAGACTACAAACCTCACTCAAGGAAAAAGATCTTGGGGTGAGTAAAACACCAGGCACATCTCCTGAAGCGCACATCAACCAAATAACTGCTGCAGCATATGGGCGCCTAGCAAACCTCAGAACAGCATTCCGACATCTTAATAAGGAATCATTCAGGACCCTGTACACCGTGTATGTTAGGCCCATATTGGAGTATGCGGCACCAGTTTGGAACCCACACCTAGCCAAGCACGTGAAGAAACTAGAGAAAGTGCAAAGGTTTGCAACAAGACTAGTCCCAGAGCTAAGAGGTATGTCCTACGAGGAGAGGTTAAGGGAAATCAACCTGACGACACTGGAGGACAGAAGAGATAGGGGGGACATGATAACGACATACAAAATACTGAGAGGAATTGACAAGGTGGACAAAGACAGGATGTTCCAGAGATTGGACACAGTAACAAGGGGACACAGTTGGAAGCTGAAGACACAGATGAATCACAGGGATGTTAGGAAGTATTTCTTCAGCCACAGAGTAGTCAGTAAGTGGAATAGTTTGGGAAGCGATGTAGTGGAGGCAGGATCCATACATACCTGGAGTTTACCTGGAGAGAGTTCCGGGGGTCAACGCCCCCGCGGCCCGGTCTGAGACCAGCTTTAAGCAGAGGTATGATAAAGCTCACGGCTCAGGGAGAGTGACCTAGTAGCGATCAGTGAAGAGGCGGGGCCAGGAGCTGGGACTTGACCCCCGCAACCTCAACTAGGTGAGTACAACTAGGTGAGTACACTGGTCCCCCGCTTTTCGTAGTTCCCGGCAATCATAAAATTCGCCAATCATAGGGGTATTTTCGTATAAACATGGACTCGCTTTTCATAGGTTGACTCGCGAGTCGTAGTTCATCCGGGACGCGTACGCACAGCATGGGCCAGTGCGGCAGCCAGTCTGGCATTGTTTACCAGTGAGCGAAGGTCCCCTCACGTGCTCCAGCGAAATATTTCATAATATTCCATTTATTTTAGTGCTTGCAAGTACTAAATAAGCTACCATGGCTCCAAAGAAAGCTCCTAGTGCCAACCCTGTGGTAAAGAAGGTGAGAAATACGATTGAATTTAAGAAAACCATCACTGAACAATATGAAAGTGGTACAAGTGTGGCCGAACTGTCCAGGATGTATAAGAAACCCTACACAACCTTATGTTCCATAGTGGCCAAGAAAAATTAAATAAAGGATGCTGTTGATGCAAAGGGAGTAACTATGCTGACAAAAATGAGATCACCAGTACTGGAAGAGGTTGAGAAGTTATTATTGGTGTGGATAAATGAGAAACAATTAGCAGGAGAAACTCTTATGACTTTGTTTATTTGTGAAAAGGCTAGGCAGTTGCATGAAGATTTGGTAAAGAAATTGCCTGCAAATAGTGGTGAAGTGAGTGGATTTAAGGCCAACAAAGGCTGGTTTGAGAGATTTAAGAACCGTACTGGCATACACAGTGTGGTAAGGCATGGTGAGGCTGCCAGTTCGGACCACAAGGCGGCTGAAAAATATGTGCATGAATTCCAGGAGTACATAAACAGTGAAGGACTGAAACCTGAACAAGTGTTCAATTGTGACGAAACAGGCCTCTTTTGGAAGAAAATGCCAAAGAGGACCTTCATTACACAAGAGGAAAAGGCAATGCCAGGACATAAGCCTATGAAAGACAGGCTAACGCTAATGTTCTGCGCTAATGCTAGTGGGGATTTCAAAGTGAAGCCATTACTAGTGTACCATTCTGAAAATCCCAGAGTGTTCAGGAAAAACAATGTTATGAAGAGTAAATTGTGTGTGTTTTGGGAATCTAATAGTAAGGCATGGGTCATGAGGGAAATTTTCGTCGAGTGGTTCAATGAAGTGTTTGGCCCTAGTGTGAAGGAGTATCTCCTGGAAAAGAAATTGGATCTCAAGTGCGTGCTAGTAATGGACAATGCACCTGCTCATCCTCCAAACTTGGATGACCTAATTTTCGAGGAGTTTGGGTTCATCACAGTAAAGTTCTTGCCCCCGAATACCACTCCTCTCCTCCAACCCATGGACCAGCAGGTTATTGCAAACTTTAAAAAACTCTACACAAAAGCAATGTTTCACAGGTGCTTGACTGTGACCACAGACACTCACTTGACCCTAAGGGACTTTTGGAGAGAACACTTCAGCATCCTCCACTGCATAACCCTTAAAGGTATGGCTTGGGAGGGAGTGACTACCAGGACTTTGAACTCTGCCTGGAGAAAATTGTGGCCAGATTTTGTCGACAAGAGGGATTCTGAAGAATTTGGGACTGACCCTAATGAGCCTATGTCTGTTGTAAAATCAATTGTGGCACTCGGGAGTTCCATGGGGTTGGATGTGAGTTTGGAGGATGTGGAAGAATTGGTGGAAGACCACAATGAAGAGCTCACCACTGAGGAGCTGCAAGAGCTTCAGCAGGAAGAGCAACACATCGCAGCTCAGAATCTTGCTGCAGAGGAGGAGGAAGAGAGATGGAAGAAGGTGCCTTCTTCAGAAATTAAAGAGATTTTTACTATGTGGGGTAAGATGGAAAGCTTTATGGAGAAACATCACCCTAACAAGGTTGTTGCAAGCCAGGTTGGCAACATGTACAGTGATAAAGTCTTGGGCCATTTTAGGGAAGAGATGCCAGAAACAGAGCTCTCTCCACAGTTATTTTGTGAGACAGGACTCCAGTGACTCTCAAGGTGGTCCTAGTGGCATTACAGAGAAGAGAAGCAACCCCAGAAAAGCAAATGGTACCTGAGGTATTGATGGAAGGGGATTCCCCTTCCAAACTATAAACAATCCACTCTCTCCTCCTCCTCCAGTCTCCCATACACTAAGAAGAATCTCCAATAAAGGTAAGTGTTATGCTGTTAATGTTTCATTCATTATTTCTCATTGTATTGTTTATATACTACATGTATATTTCATGCAAAAATTTTTTTTGTTTTAATACTTCTGGGTGTCAGGAACGGATTAATTGTATTTACATTATTTCTTATGGGGAAAATTGATTCGTAAATCGTAAATTTCGTTTATAATAACGGCTCCAGGAACAAATTAATTACGAACAACGAGGGACCACTGTATACGTTTGGACCGTTTAAGGGTTAATGAAGCCAACAAATTTGCAGCACATGTGATGCTATCATGCCAACATGGACCAGAATCTCTAAGGTTTCCAGCACCTTGTCGAATCCCTGCCTCAAAGAATTCAGATTGTTTTGAAGGCAAAGGGAGAATCAGTACTAGAAAGGTGTATCTAATAAAGTGTATATGTACAGTATACCTGGAGTGTGTTTAGGGGGTCAACACCTCCACAGCCCAGTCTGTGACCAACTTATTTTTAATTTTAGGTATGAGAATACAGTGGTACCTTGGAATATGTCCTTAATCTGCTCCAGGACCTTGGCCTTATACCAAACAGGACGTATATATATATTTTTTTTATTGTTATCACACTGGCCGATTCCCACCAAGGCAGGGTGGCCCGAAAAAGAAAAACTTTCACCATCATTCACTCCATCACTGTCTTGCCAGAAGGGTGCTTTACACTACAGTTTTTAAACTACAACATTAACACCCCTCCTTCAGAGTGCAGGCACTGTACTTCCCCAGGACTCAAGTCCGGCCTGCCAGTTTTCCTGAACCCCTTCGTAAATGTTACTTTGCTCACACTCCAACAGCACGTCAAGTATTAAAAACCATTTGTCTCCATTCACTCCTATCAAACACGCTCACGCATGCCTGCTGGAAGTCCAAGCCCCTCGCACACAAAACCTCCTTTACCCCCTCCCTCCAACCTTTCCTAGGCCGACCCCTACCCCGCCTTCCTTCCACTACAGACTGATACACTCTTGAAGTCACTCTGTTTCGCTCCATTCTCTCTACATGTCCGAACCACCTTTGCTATACAGGACGTATACCAAACAAATTTTCCCATAAGAAATACATAGGGAAAACAATTAATCCGTTACCATGAAAAAAAGTCCTATTGTTATTGGCATATTATACATTAACCCTTAAACTGTCCAAACGTAGATCTACGTTCATGTGCAAAGCGCTCCGACCTTGATTTTCCCCATTTGAGAGCACGTAAAGAAAAACGTAGATCAATGTTAGGAGCCTGCCGCACATCAACGTATATCTACGTTTGGACAGCTTAAGGGTTAATGGGGTTGTATAAAATAATTTAAACACTGCTTAATACTAAAATATGTAATTTAAACACTGCTTAATATTAAAATACATACATAAATACAAAAGAATTAGATGAAATAAATGCAAATTTAACCCCACTTTACTTTGCTGAAAAGAGTTCAGCCTACTAGGATAGTGATGAGAAGGGAGGAGGAGGGCATATTATTGTTTGGAAGGAGAGTCCCCTTCTCTTTTCTGTCTCTTTTCCCTATTTGGACCTGGTTGAAACTCACCAGGTTTGACTTTTACTAAAAATCTGTCCAAAGAACTTTACTTCTGCCTTCTCCTCAGGATGTTTTGGAAATGTGACATTGTCTGGTCATTCCAGACAATGCTATTAAGGACTATTTGGGTTTTGTTGGGGTGGTCCTTCTCTGAAAAGTTGTTGACGTCCATCCATTTGGCAAAGATTTCCTTGATTAATGAAGTAGGGGCTTCCTCTATCTCCTCTTACCTCTCGAGAGAAGGGTAAACAAGGGTAGCGCGAGGTGTTGTGACTCATTTTGACCCATACAAGTTCTAGCATGCGACTCATATTCCAAACAAAGATTGTATACCAAGCAAAACTTTTCGCGTCCAAACAGGTTATATACCAAGTTGGACTTATACCAAGGTACCACTATACGTAATGCATTTTATTCTATTTCTCAAGGTGTTTTTTTGCACGAATTCAAGGAGTACAAAGACACTGAAAAATTAAAACCCCAACAAGTGTTTGTGACAAAACAGGCCTGTTGTGGAAGAAAATGCCAAACAGGACCTACATTACACAGGAGGAAAAAGCACTGCCAGGACACAAGCCTATGAAAGACAGATTAACTCTAATGTTTTGTAGTAATGCTAGTGAGAACTGCAAAGTAAAGCCTCTACTCATTTATCACTCAGAAACTCCCGGTGTATTCAAGAAAAACAGTGTCGTCAGGGCTAATTTGTGTGTAATGTGGTGAGCAAACAGTAAGGCATGGGTCACTAGGGATATTTTCTATGATTGGTTCTATCATGTGTTTGACCCCACTGTGAAAAATTACCTCCTGGAAAATAAATTGGACCTCAAGTGCCTCCTGGTATTAGACACTACTCCTGCTCATCTTCAGACTTGCCAGAGCGAACTGCGGGGGAGTTGAGCTTCATAAAAGTGAAGTTTTTGTCTCCTAATACCACCCCTCTCCTCCAGCCCATGGACCAGCAGGTCATTTCAAATTTCAAAAAACTGTACACCAAAGCAGTGTTTCAAAAGTGCTTTGAAGTGACCTCAGACACTGAATTGACCCTGAGTGAGTTCTGGAAAGATCACTTCAGTACCCTCAACTGCATAACTCTTATAGGTAAGGCTTGGGAGGGAGTGACTAACAGAACCTTGAACTCTGCTTGGAGGAAATTGTGGCCACAATGTGTACTGAAGGGTTTGGGGCTAACCCTCAGGAGCCTATGCCAGTTGCGGAATCTACAGTGGATCCCCGGTTCGCGATACTAATCCGTTCCTGAGAGCTCATCGTAAACCAAAAATATCGGAAAGCGAATCAATTTTCCCCATAAGAAATAATGGAAATCAAATTAATCCGTGCAAGACACCCAAAAGTATGAAAAAAAAAGCTTTTACCACATGAAATATTAAGTTTAATGCAATAGAATAGTAATTACAATAACAACAATAACAATAAATAACAATAAATAACCCTGCCTCGGTGGGAGACGGCCGACTTGTTGAAAAAAAAAAAAAAAAAAACTTTAATGAAGATCTGGTGATGATTGATGGGATGGGAGGAGGGGAGAGTGTGGATGGTGTTAGCATTTAGAAGGGGAATCCCCCTCCATTAGGACTTGAGGTAGCAAGTCCTTTTCCGGGGTTACTTCCCTTCTTTTAATGCCACTAGGACCAGGTTGAGAGTCACTGGACCTCTGTCGCACAACAAATGTGTCCATAGAGGCCTGTACCTCTCGTTCCTTTATGACTTTCCTAAAGTGGTTCACAACATTGTCAGTGTAATAGTCACCAGCATGGCTTGCAATAGCTGTCTGAGGGTGATTTTCATCCATGAAGGTTTGCACTTCAAGCCACTTTGCACAGATTTCCTTAATCTTTGAAGTAGGCAACTTCTTCAATTTCTCTCTCCCCTCCTCCAAAGCAATTTCCTCAGGTGTGGCCTCTTGCTGTTGAAGTTGATCTAGCAGCTCATCAGTGATTAGTTCTTTATTGTCCTCCTCCACCAACTCTTCCACATCCTCCCCACTAACCTCCAATTCCAAGGACTTCCCCAATGCCACAATGGATTCCTCAACTGGCATAGGCTTCTCAGGGTTAGCCTCAAACCCTTCGAAATCCCTTTTGTCTACACATTCTGGCCACAGTCTTTTCCAGGCAGAGTTCAAGGTCCTCTTAGTCAATCCCAAGCCTTACCTATAAGTTTTACACAATTGAGGATAGTAAAGTGATCCTTCCAAAACTCCTTTAGAGTCAAATGAGTTTCTGTGGTCACTTCAAAGCACCTTTCAAACATAGCTTTTGTGTACAGTTTCTTGAAGTTGGAAATGACCTGCTGGTCCATGGGCTGCAGGAGAGGAGTGGTATTTGGAGGCAAAAACTTGACCTTAATGAAACTCATATCCCCACAAAGTCGAAGGGTTGGCACTGGGAGCTTTCTTGGGGCACATGGTGACTTATTTTGCAAACAGGCACCAAAAACAGTGATAATATGGATAATATGGAATGTACCGAATGTATCCTTAGATGTGCGCACACTGGCTGGCTTGTAAACACTGGCACACACGGGGCAATTCAGGCCTCACATGGACACGTCTCGTACGAACCACATCGCATACCGGGTTTCGTATCGGGAAGCGAGGCAAATTTTCTGCGATATAATGCATCGGTTACCGGATTTATCGGATTCCGATAGCATCACGAACCGGGGGTCCACTGTACTGTGTCATTGGGGAAGTCCATGGGGGTGGAGGTTAGTGGGGAGGATGTGGAAGAGTTGGTGGAGGACGATGATGATGAACCACTGATGAGCTGCAAGAGCATCTGCAATAGCAAGAGACCACAACTGAGGAAACTGCTTCAGAGGAGGGGAGAGAGAGATGGAGGAAGTTGCCTTCTTCAACGATTAAGGGCATTTATACAATGTGGACAAAGGTGCAAGCCTTTATGGAAGAACATCACCCTGACACAGCTATAGCAAGCCATGCTGGTGACTATTATAATGACAATGTCGTGGCCCATTTTAGGAAAAATCTTAAAAGGAATGCCAGGTACAGAGCTCTATGGACAGATTTTTGGTGCAACAGAGGTCCAGTGACTGTCAAGTTGTTCCCAGTGGCATTAACCCTTTGACTGTCGCAACCCCCAATCCTGAGGTGTCTCCTGGTGTCGCAAAATTTCCAAAAAAAGAAAAAATTATTTTTTCGTATGAAATGATAGAGAATCTTTTCCCGATTGTAATGACACCAAAAAAACGAAATTTGATGGAAAACTGACGGAATTATGCTCTCATGAAGTTAGCGACCTCGGCGATATTTACAAATCCGCTATTTTGCCCAATCTGAGCCCTATTTTCAGCTAATTCTGTTGTTCCAGTCGACCAAACTCATAGCTATTTCTTTAGAACTCCATTTTTTCTATCGATTGAGTACAAGAAACTGCCCATTTACTGATTTCAACTACCCAATAATGTGGTCAGAAATTTGCAATTTGGCCAATTTCACGAAAATTTAAAAATATGACAATTTCAAAATAAGGTTCAGAATGAACAATGCAGACATTCCTGGCTCTAAAATAACATTTTCTTTGTTCATCAGTCATGTCTCCAGGCTCCTTTGATATTACTCTTGCTTTCTATTTTGAATTTTTATTCAAACAAAAAATAGAAGACTTACTATTATGCAGACTACTGCAATACTGTAATAATTGTATAAATAACATCAACCCATTCATGACTGCATATTAGAATGGCTAGTTGGACATTTATTGGACAATGACATCATTTGTTTACTTTTGAACATTGGCAAAAATCAAACATTTCCCCTACTTTGAGCTCCGTTTCCAGGTTCTTTTTATAGTAAAATCAATCAAAATCACCTCAATTTCTATATGTTTTACATTCTATCAAATGAGACCAAGAAAACGAGAATACAACCATAAATACTATACGAAAATAGACCACAAAGTCGGCATTTTAATTAAAAAAAACGGTCGGAGTTTTTTTTCTCTCATTATGCACTGCGTGCTCCAGGATTTTTTTTATATGGTGCACACTGACCACACAGACCCATTCTCTCACATGTTGGCCTACCAGCTTTCTCCTGCTTGATCTGAAGCCGCTAGAATTTATGAGTATATATACGTCAAACACGGTACCTCGTAAGACATATATATATGGCCGCGACAGTCAAAGGGTTAAAAAAACAAGGGAAGTAACCCCGGAAAAGGACTTGGTACTTAAAGTCTTTATGGAAGGGGATTCCCCTTCCAAACAATAACACACCACCATCATCTCCCCTCCTCCCATTTCATCACTCATCACTACATCTTCAAAAAAGGTAAGTGTCATTTATTCTTCATGTAGTATTTATTGTGCATCTATCATTGTTTTCTGTGTAGGAAAATGTATTTTCATGTGAAAAAAAATTTCATACTTTTGGGCGTCTGCAATGGATTAATTGTATTTCCATTATTTCTTATGGGGAAAATTAATTCGGCTAACGATAAATTTGGCTAAGGACAAGCTCTCTGAAACGGACTAAAATCATTGGTCGAGGGTCCATTGTATATAGTACTGCAATTATGTATACGGGAAGCAAACAAATAAAATATCAAAATAAACTAAGAGTACTTACCGGTGAGCCTTGCGATTCTGATTGTGATTGGTATGATTCTTTGACTTGGCCATGTTTTATGTCTTTCTAGCCTGTAAGAAAAATATACATTGAGTATTGGGAAACTAATAGATATGAGAAAAACCATATTAAGCTCAGCTTTAAATTAAAACAAGTTTTTATTATTACATATACAGTAGGGCCCTGCTTTACGGTGTTTTGCTTGACAGTACGTATTCTGCTAATATGGCGATTTCAAATTATGACTAAAAACTTGCCATACAGCTCCCATCTTTCTAATACAGCACACCCCACCTGGTTTGCTTACGTTCTCCGTGAGCACATCTCTGTTATGTCTGGAAACTTTCCAAAATTTTTAAAGTTATTGCATATTTTATATGCACTCTGATAATTATACTTGTGTACCTGTACCTAAATATACTTACACACTGTACTGGCATGCAGGTACACATTAAAATCATTAAGAGTCTCTCTACTCTTGAAGATGCCATATTAACCCCTTCAGGGTTGACAGGTCCTCTCTCAGAATTCTCAGGGTCGACAAATTTTCAAAAAAAAAAAAAATCTTACGAAAAGATGGAGAATCTTTTCCCGATCACAATGACACCAAAAGTATGAAATTTGATGGAAAACTTACGGAATTATGCTCTCGCGAAGTCAGCGGTCTCGACGATGTTTACGCATCGGCGATTTTGCCCACTTTGAGCCCTATTTTCAGCCAATTCCAGTGTACTAGTCGACAAAAATCATAACTATTTCGCTAGAACTCCATTTTTTCTATCAAATGAGTACAAGAAACTACCCAATTTTGCCAATTTCAGACAAATTTCAAAAGATGTCAATTTCCAAATAGGGTCCAGAATAAACAAGAAAGACATTCCTGGCACTAAAATAACATTTCCTCTGTTCATTAGTCACATCCCCATGCCCCTCTTACATACTTTTGCTTTCCACTTTGAATTTTTATCCTCACAAAAAACAGAAGATTTACTGTTATGCAGACTACTGCATTAGTGTAGAAATGGTATAAATCATATCAGCGCACTTGCGAAAGAATATTAGACTCACCAGTTGACGTGTATTGGACGCGCAGCATGATTTGTTTACTTTTGAACTTTGGCAAAAATCGAACATTTCTATTACTTTGAGCTCAATTTCAAGGTACTTTTCATTATAAAACCAATCAAAAAGGTCTCAATTTCTGTAATATGTCTTCCATTCTATAAAATGAGACCAGGAAAACTAGAATGCCATCATAAATACCATACGAAAATACAGTGCAAAATCGCTGCTTTAAACCAAAAACACTGTCAAAGTTTTTTTTTCTCATTATGCACTGTGTGCTGCAGGATTTTTTTTATACTGCGCACACTGACCACATAGACCCATTGTTTCATATGTAGGCCTACCAGCTTTCTCTCACTAGATTTGAGGGCGCTAGAATTTAGGCGTACATGAAAAACCCTGGTGCGTAAGCCATACTAGTACGTCAGAAACCCTGAAAGGGTTAATAATCGCTTGGGTGCATTAACCCTTTGGGGGTCGACAGGTCCTCTCAGAGATTTGTTCTCAGGGTCGGCCAAATTTCAAAAAAAAAAAAAAAAAAAAATATCTGATGAAAAGATAGAGAATCTTTTCCCGATCATATTGACACCAAAAGTATGAAATTTGATGGAAAACTTACGGAATTATGTTCTCGCGAAGTTAGCAGTCTCGACGATGTTTACTGCCCACTTTGAGCCCTATTTTCAGCCAATTCCAGTGAACTAGTCGACAAAAATCATAACTACTTCTCTAGAACTCCATTTTTTCTATCGAATAAGTACAAGAAACCACCCATTTACTGATTTCAACTATCCAATAAAGTGGTCAGAATTTAGCAATTTTGCCAATTTCACACAAATTTCAAAAGATGCCAATTTCTGAATAGGGTCCAGAATAAACAAGACATTCCTGGCACTAAAATAACAAGTTCTCTGCTCGTTAGTCACATCCCCAGGCCCCTCTTATATTTCTTTGGCTTTCCACTTTGAATTTTTATTCTTACAAAAGAAATAAGATTTACTGTTACGCAGACTATTGCATTAGTGTAGAAATGGTATAAATAATATCAGCGCACTTGTGAAAGAATATTTGACTCACCAGTTGATGTGTATTGGACGCTTGGCATGATTTGCTTACGTTTGAACTTTGGTAAAAATCGAACATTTCTGCTATTTTGAGCTCAATTTCAAGGTACTTTTTATTGTAAAACCAGTCAAAATCATCTCAATTTCTGTAATATGTCTTCCATTCTATAAAATGAGACCAAGTAAACTAGAATACAACAATAAATACCATACGAAAATACAGTGCAAAGTAGCTGTTTTAATCCAAAAATACGGTCAGTTTTTTTTTTCTCATTACGCACTGTGTGCTGCAGGATTTTTTTTATACTGTGCACACTGACCACATAGACCCATTCTTACATATGTAGGCCTACCAGCTTTCTCTCACTAGATTTGAGGGGGCTAGAATTTAGGCGTACTGGTACGTCAAAAACCCTGGGTCATAAGAAGTACTAGTACGTCCGAAACCCCCAAAGGGTTAAGTGTCATATGTTACGTTAATATAGACATTTCCATTAATCCATCTATGATTTTTCTTCAAAATTATGTAAGAAACACATTACAAACACAAACATGATGCATACACTCACAGTACAAATATTGACATAAATATGAGATGTTTACCATTACATTTGATCTAGTCAAACACCAGTTACTGGAGGATATTATTATTATAATCAAAAAGAAGCGCTAAGCCACAAGGGCTATACAGCGCTGCAGGGCAGGAAGCGAGGGTATCAGGTGGTAAAAGGGAGGTGGATGAGTAATAGGTTACGGATAACAGCGGGGCAGTGGATGGTGAAAGGGTAAAGGGCAGCAAGAGACTGAGCTAGAAAGGGCTGAGGGGAGTGCGTAAGGTATCATCATCAGAGTTTGTGGAGTAAATCAGTCGTTGTCAAGAAGTCAATGAGAGAGTCAGGATTAAAGGTGGGTCCATCAGCAAGAAGGGAAGGTAAAGAGAGAGTAGTAGAACGAAGACGGCGTTGGAGGTAAATTCTGCGTGCTCGTTGATAGAGAGGGCAGTCTAACAGAATGTGGCTAATCGATACTGGAACTTGACACTGCTCACAGAGAGGAACAGGGTGCCTCTCCATGAGATATCCGTGAGTAAGACGAGTGTGGCCAATGTGAAGGCGGGAGAGAGTGGTCTCCCAACCACGGCACTGATGACAAGAAGACGGCCAGTAACCTATGCTCGGTTTAATAGAATGAAGTTTGTTACCAAGCAGAGTTGACCAACGTTGTTGCCAACGGGCGTGAAGGTGGGTAGCTATTGCAGCAAAATAGTCCAGAAATGGAACACCTCTATAGGAAATTGGTAGGTCATGTACTGCTGACCACGCAGCAGTGTCTGCCTGTTCATTGCCCTGTACGTCGACATGACCAGGGACCCAACAAAAAATAATATCTTTATGCTTGGTAGAGATACGGCGTAGCCAAAGTTGGATATGGAGAACTAGGGGGTGAGATGTATCAAATTTTCATATAGCCTGTAGAGCACTAAGGGAGTCTGAGACTACCACAAATGATGACACAGGCATAGATGCGATACGAATAAGTGCTGCAAGAATGGCATACAATTCAGCAGTAAAAATGCTAGCCGAAGATAGTAAATGCCCCTGCACAACGCTGTCCGGAAACACTGCTGCGAATCCGACGCTGTCTGAAGACTCAGAGCCATCTGTGTACACAGCGATGGCATGAGAATGGGAGTGGAAGTGATCAAGAAAAAGAGAGCGGGAAGCCACCGTAGGCAGTTGAGCTTTCGAGCAAGGGAGTGAGAAAGAACAGACCCGAAAAGCTGGAACTTCCCAGGGGGGTAGGGAAAAGTGAGATGCTACATGAACATATAAAGGTGGTAACTGAAGGGAAGACAAGAGTGAATGTTGGCGAAGAGAAAAGGGACAGAGCAAACAGGGGCGGTGAACGAATAAAGAATGTCTACTAATATCGGTGACCATTCTATAAATGGAAGGATTGTGGAGATCGTGAGAGCATACATAGTAGCGAAGGCAATGGGCATCACTGAGATCAGATAAGGATGGAACATTCGCTTCTGCATAGAGGCTCTCAACAGGGGAAGAGCGAAAAGCACCAAGGCACAAACGTAATCCTTGGTGATGGATAGAGTTAAGGCTAGAGAGAGTAGCAGGAGAGGCCGTGGAATAAATCTGGTCACCATAATCGAATTTCGATAAAACGAGGGCTGAATGTAGGCGAAGCAGAGTTCGACGATCAGCTCCCCAGGAAAGATGAGCAAGGGTTTTATGAAGGTTTAGCCGGCTGTGACAAGTTGCCTTCAGAGGGGTAATGTGAGGTTTCCAGGATAACCTACGGTCAAAGAGAAGGCCTAGAAACCTGACTGTATCACGTTCGGGGATACGGGAGCCACAGAGATACAAAGGATGATCGGAGATGACAGAGCGTCTAGTGAAAGTAATTTGGTGAGTTTTGGTACTGGAAAATTTAAACCCATGCGTGGTGGCCCAAGTGGAAACACGGTCGACCGCATGCTGGAGAGAAACTGCAATGAGATGACAGTCAGCGCCTGCACAAGCAATAGCGAAGTCATCAACATAGAGTGATGACCAAATATTGGGTGAAAGAACAGAGGCCAAATCATTTATAGCAAGGAGAAAAAGTATTCTGCTTAGAACACATCCTTGAGGGACACCTTCAGCTTGGACGAAGTCCGGGGAAAGAACATTATTGACTCGAACACGGAAATGTCTGTCAGTTAAAAAGTTCTTAAGGAAGGATGGTAGATTGCCTCGGAGGCCTAAGGAGTGGGCCTGGGCCAAAATATTATACCTCCAAGTTGTGTCATATGCCTTCTCAAGGTAAAAGAATATGGCAATAACTGAGTGATTATTCGCAAAGGCATTACGAACATACGTATCCAAGCGTAGTAAGGGATCTATGGTAGAACGGCCCTTACGAAAGCCATATTGACTAGCGGAGAGACTGTTGTGTGTCTCTAAATACCACATTAAACGTCGATTTACGAGACGTTCCATCACTTTGTAAACTGCACTAGTAAGAGCGATGGGACGATAGTGGGAGGCATCATGCCCTGTAGTACCCGGTTTGCGGAAAGGGAGAACAATGGCAGTTTTCCACAGCTGGGGAAGAACTCCTTGTGCCCAAATAAGATTGTAAGAGGACTACAAGGGCTGACCGAAGTAAATGTTGTAACATACGAATATGTCGTCAGGCCCAGCTGCCGATGATCGGCAAGCTGAGAGCGTTGCCTCCAGTTCTTGAAGTGTAAAAGGCACATTATACTGTTCTTCTCTGAAAGAAGAAAAGTCCAAGGGTACTAACTCTCTGGCAGACTTTGAGGAAAGAAACGAGAGGCATAGATGGAGCCCCCAGGAAATACGGACCAGATGTGTGCCAAGTTCAATGGCAACGTCGAGTGGGTTTGCTACATCAACACCAGCGACCCGTAGAACAGGAGCCGGGTCAGGAGAGTATTTACCACTCAATTTCCTCACTTTTTTCCAGACTGCACTCATACACCAAATCCAGTCATTCCTGGAGTGGAACCACAGTCGATGGCCTCCACTCCAAACCAACAGATACAGATACTAATGCCAGAAAAAAAATCCCCCCCCAGTACCAACAATACCACCAGTCCGATGACATTCTTCTTTGCAAATATACAGGGTCTAAAGCCAGCAACAAACAACAAAATACCTTTCATCCGTGGACTGCTTGCAGAGGCAAAGGCAATGTTCGCGGCTTTCACTGAGACCCACATAAAGGATCACTTGGACAACGAAATATGGATCCCAGGTTACAACCTATACAGATGTGACAGAGTGAACAGGCAAAAGGGGAGGGGGGGGGGGTTGGCCTGTACATTGCAGAGTCACTTGTTTGCACAGAACTGCTTAATGCCTCAAATGATGTAGTGGAAGTTTTAGCAGTAAAGATCGAGAACCAAAACCTAGTCATTGTGGTAGTCTACAAGCCTCCGGATGCAACATCCCAGCAATTCCAGGAACAGCTGTTAAAAACTGACCACTGTCTGGAAAATCTTCCAGCTCCTGCCCCCAACATCTTGCTCCTGGGGGATTTCAACTTAAGGCACCTAAAATGGAGGAATATAGCAAATAATATTGTTGCAGTAATAACACCAGGAGGCAGCTCTGATGAATACTCACACTCACACGAGCTTTTAAATCTCTGCACAAAATTCAATTTAAACCAGCAAATAATAGAGCCTACTAGACTGGAGAATACACTAGACCTCATCTTCACTAACAATGATGATCTGATAAGAAATGTCACCATATCAAAAACAATATACTCAGATCACAACATAAATGAGGTTCAGACATGTATGCGCGGAGCCCCAGACCGACATAATGAGATTAGTCATGAGGGAGCTTTCACCAAATTCAACTTCAATAACAAAAACAAAGTGGGACCAAGTAAACCAAGTCCTAACCGATATAAGCTGGGAAGATATACTAAGCAACACAGACCCCAACTTATGCCTAGAACAGATTAACTTGGTGGCACTCGATGTATGCACAAGGCTTATTCCTCTAAGAAAAAGGAGGAGTAGATGTAAAATAGAAAGAGACAGGCGCTCCCTTTACAGGCGACGGAAAAGAATAACAGAGCGGCTAAAAGAGGTCAAACCATACCCCCGGCTGGGATTGAACCCGAAGTCATAGAGTCTCAAAACTCCAGCCCGTCGCGTTAGCCACTAGACCAGCTAGCCACAATAAGATTCATCCAATTAGGTATATTTCTACACCATAGGAAGGTTAGCACAGGCACCTCTGTGACCACAAATGCAAGTTTTTACAGACGAATCTCCAGCTAGTGTGGCCGTGACGAACTCTAGCTCAAGTCCCTTCACTGCCGTCAACATGACTCAAGAAATCGTAATGACACGATCGCAAACAAACCATATCCCCGGCCGGGATTTAACCCGCAGTCATAGTTGAGTTGCGAGTAAAGATCCCAATTTGCCCGATCAAATTGCCAGCGAGGGCTACGGAAAGGTGGTGAATAGGAAGGAGAAGTAAGAATGATTGGAAAGTGATTGCTGTCATGTAAGTCCGGTAGAACAGACCAGGTGAAGTCTAGTGCAGTGGAGGAAGAGCAGACTGATAGATCGATGCAAGAGAGAGTATGAGTACGAGGATCAAAATGGGTGGGAGTACCCGTATTTAAAACATGGAGGGGGTGAGAGGCGAGAAAAGCCTCCAACTGGATGCCTCGTGAGTTAGGCTTATTGGGCGGTAATTTGACGGTAACGACTTGTCCCCTGCTTTAAAAATAGGAATTACATTAGCCATCTTCCACATATCAGACACTACACTAGTTAAAGGTTCACAGAGTTCCACTTTACACTCTTTAAGAATCCTTGAAAAAAGTTCATCAGGGCCTGAGGATTTATTTTGCTTTAACCGGTCTATCTGTTTGATAACCATTTCGCTAGTGATTGCGATACTGCATAATTTATCATCTTCAAGCCCACTATAAAAATTAATTACTGGGATATTGTCAGTGTCTTCCTGAGTGAAAACTGAGAGAAAATAATTATTAAGAATAGAGCACATTTCATTCTCCTTGTCAGTGAGATGCCCAGAGTTATAAAAATAACCTATCTTATCTCTAACTTTTGTTCTATAAACCTGGAAAAAACTTTTTGGGTTAGTTTTCGAATCCCTAGCAACTTCAATTTCATAGTCCCGAGCCTGGTCACAGACCGGGCCGCGAGGGCGTTGACCCCCCAAAACCCTCTCCAAGTATTCTCCTTGAACGGTGGGGTCAGAGAAATGTGTGATCCATGAATGATGGAGTCAAAGAAATATGTGATCCATGAATGGTGGGGTCAAAGAAATGTGTGATCCATGAATGGTGGGGTCAAAGAAATGTGACCCCTGAATGGTGGGGTCAAGGAAATGTGTGATCCATGAATGGTGGGGTCAAAGAAATGTGTGATCCATGAATGGTGGGGCCAAAGAAATGTGTGATCCATGAATGGTGGGGTCAAAGAAATGTGTGATCCATGAATGGTGGGGTCAAAGGATGGTGATCCAATTCATGTCTGTATGTATAACTCACTGTGATTGTGATCAGATATGAACATGTAATTAGTTCATTACTATTGTAACTTCTTCAGCTATCAAAGCCTTTCGACACAGTCCCTGCACCAATTATGTACTTCTGTAATCTTTTCACTGACACTCGCGAGTTGGGTATGGGGTACATAACAAAGATATTGAACTAATAAAACTTGAGGAACAATGGGCTTAGTGAAGGGTGGTCTGAAGAATGGTGGAGGCTCGACTCTGTCTGATATCCTCAGTACACTCAAGCATCTAAACTCATCACCAGTGTGAGTGATTAGTCTCCAGAAATGATGGTGTCAAAAAATGGTGGTCACAGGGAACGGAGGTTGCAGGCAACAGTGGTCACAGGGAACAGTGATCGCAGGGAACGGTGATCACAGGCAACTGTGGCCGCAGGGAACGGTGGTCTCAAGGAACTGTGGTCTCAAGGAACGGTGATCGCAGGAAACGGTGGAACTTGATCCTAAGTTTCGTAACTCACCAATAAGTCACCTTCTTGTCTTGCAGGATGAATCCGCGTATTTCCTTCAAATACTTTTTATCATTTTCTTTCTTTTTCTTGTAAAGCTTGGGTTTCTGTGTCTTGTCTACTGCACTACCCAGGTCTATAAGATGTGCCATGTAATTTTGCCCTCTCTTTCTAATCATGATATTTGATTCTGTTATGTCATTATGGGCAAAATCGGTCTTATGGAAATCTTTTAGTGCTTCCTTAGCTGCTTTATATGCCTTCAGGCAATCTTCCAAAGAATTCTTCAATATAAATTTTGAGAAAGTTATCCCGGTGCAATATGACATCACGATAGCCAAAGGCTCATAAATTATTCCATAAAGTTTGGGAACTCCACCAGCACCATCAACTTTCAGGAGAGCTCTGGCTTCCTTCACAGCTTCTTCCACATAAATGTCACCGAAGAACTCCTTGACGACGACGGTGGTTGTGGAACCATCTTTTTGTTTTAAGATAGCTTTGGAAGTCTCTCCACATCCCCCTCTTCCAAGTCTTTTCTTGATATCCAGGCTGCTCCAGGATAATACAGGGATGACAGTGTCGCTGGTGGATCCACCTGTTTTTGTCTCACTGTCTGGGGGGCAGAAATTCTCTGCAAGTTCAGTACTCTTGTCCTGGAGGAGAGTCACATCCAATTTTGGCTTTTTGGAAGGTGAGGTGAGAGGTGATGTGGAGCAAGGCCTCTTGAAGTTTGCACTGACATAGCTGGCTATATCATTTAACATCTCGAGTGAGTCCTTCATAAGAGGCTGAGTCTCACTGTCAGCTTCTTGCCCGTCAGCAGTCTTAGCGAAGAAATTGTCTCCTCTTCCTTCCACTTTTGCCATTGAAGAAACGATTGTTGCTTCAGGAAAAACTCAAGTAGAAATCTCAAAAAACACTGAGCACTTTCCTAAAATAGATGGGCTGACCAAATATATTGCTAATACACTTGATGACCAACAGTATATTTTGCACACGGGACGTCCAATAATATACGTACTTGATATACGAGATTACCGATAATATATTCCAAAAACGGGATGTCTAATATTATAGTAATAGAAGGGATGACCAATAATATAGTTAATACAGAAGATTACCTATAATATATTCCGAAGACGGGATGACTAATATTATAGTTAATAGAAGGGATGACCAATAATATAGTTAATACACAAGATAACCAATAATATATTCCAAAGACTGGATGACCAATATTATAGTAACAGAAGGGATGACCAATAATATAGTTAATACACAAGATAACCAATAATATATTCCAAAGACGGGATGACTAATATTATAGTTAATAGAAGGGATGACCAATAATATAGTTAATACACAAGATTACCGATAATATATTCCAAAGACGGGATGACGAATATTATAGTAACAGAAGGGATGACCAATAATATAGTTAATACACAAGATTACCGATAATATATTTCCAAGACGGGATGACCAATATTATAGTTAATAGAAGGGATAATTAATAATATAATTAATAGAAAGACGATCATATAATATAGCTAGAGTGAGGAAAGTAAGTGGTTCACTATTACAAAAGAGGTCATACGTTATGTTATATTTATATGGTAGGTGAGTTATGTTTGTATGTTAGGCGAGTTATGTTTGTATGGTAGGCGAGTTGTTTGTATGGTAGGTGAGTTATGTTTGTATGGTAGGTGAGTTATGTTTGTATGGTAAGTGAGTTATGTTTGTATGGTAGTTGAGTTATACTTGTATAATAGGTGAGATATGTTTGTATGGTAGGAGAGTTATACTTGTATGGTGAGGAACTGACATACTAAATATACTCTTTCTCCACAGTCAACACCACAAATATGTGGATGCAGTGCAAGTGGTGACCTGCCTTATGTAAGTACATGTTGCCATTTACTCTTTGTCACAGAAAATAGTACATTCGTATCTTATCAGAACACTTGTAAAAAAAAAAAAAAAAAAATCCTCACTTATACCGTCAGTGAGACTTCCTGTCTATAAATTCGTCATTTTGAGGTAACTTTACATTCATGTGTACTTTACTGCAACATTTTTTCTCCATCTTAAGTTAAATATTGATGAAACTCGGTGTAGCCGAAGTAAGTTTTTTTATAACTTGATAAGAGATGGTAATAGCTGTGTAATACGTAACTTTATTAGCGCAAGACGTGGTGGAGGCTTGATCCTCCGACTGCTGAGCACTAGACAGACGAGTTTCTATTTACACTCGCCTACATAACCTAAAGACTCAGGAACTTCAGGTTTGATCCAGCCTTTTGCTGATCTGTGGCACGAAACTAATGTAGATACCCTTATATACTGTACTTCTGGTTTTAACTTACATGATAGATAGAGATATATATATATAAATAAATATATATATATATAGAGAGAGAGAGATAGAGAGATAGAGAGAGAGATAGAGAGAGAGATAGAGAGAGAGATAGAGAGAGATAGAGATAGAGATAGAGAGAGAGAGAGATAGAGAGATAGAGATAGAGATAGAGAGAGATAGAGAGAGATAGAGAGATAGAGAGATAGAGAGATAGAGAGATAGAGAGAGATAGAGAGAGAGAGAGAGAGAGAGAGAGAGAGAGAGAGAGAGAGAGAGAGAGAGAGAGAGAGAGAGAGAGAGAGAGAGAGAGAGAGAGAGAGAGAGAGAGAGAGAGAGAGAGAGAGAGAGAGAGAGAGAGAGAGAGAGAGAGAGAGAGAGAGAGAGAGAGAGAGAGAGAGAGAGAGAGAGAGAGAGAGAGAGAGAGAGAGAGAGAGAGAGACTCAACCAGCACCTTATACAGAGGGACTTTGATGACCTTCTTGCAGTGTTGGACATGAGAAACTTTGTTCATTTCCCTACTCACATCTCTGGCTCCTCCCTTGACCCAGTAGCGAGTGATCTGGCAGAAAGCAGTCACTTGTCAACCCCTCGGCTATGTTGGATCGTCTGACCACAAGGCTGTTTTTACGACACTTAAGATCCCAACAGAACGAGGTGAAGAGAATGTTGTTGTCATTAAGGTACTTAACTACTTGAGAGTACACTGCCCTCTCTAGAATTTTGGATATTATACTGAGTATACTAACAGGCCTATAGTTGCTGACATCAGACCTACTATTTTTCTTGAAGATAGGAGTAACTCGGGCCTCCTTGAACCCCTCCAGTACGGTATTAGTGGTGATTGATAGATTTATTATGTGAGCAATAGGGATTGACAGTTCAGAAGCACCATCTTTTAAGAACTTAGACGGGATGTTATCAGGGCCTGTGCTCTTATTTGGGTTTAACCTACTTAGTTCTTTTTGAATAAAATCATGAGATACACTTACTAGTTGACAACTGTCTGGGGTTACCCCTTTATTGGTTTAGTATGTTTGAAACTTATCAGAGTCCGTGTTAAAGGTATTTGATGCAGCTGGTAGTTTACTTACTAGTTTTTATGCAACAGATGTGTAGTAGGAATTAAAGCAATTTGCCACCTTAGATGTTTCATGGCATACCTCATTATCGATAGTCTAATGTAGACAATACTACTGGTTTGGATACCGTGAGTGTTGAGGCAGGGGTGGGAGGCCTCAACGAGAAGGAAGTGAGGGTAAGGGGCTGCTTCAGAGTGTGGCAGTGGAGGTCCACAGGGAAGAAGCCCGGGAGGAGGAGATGATTGAGGAGCATAGCTCTCGCAAGAGGGCAGCTGTTATTTCTGATAGTGAGGATGTTTTGACGCCTGGGCAAATGACTGGGAAGAAAGCTTGGTATGATGTAACGCAGAGATAGAGGTGGCTTAAAGAATATTGAGTGTGTGCAAGGGGAAGGTAGTGGCAAGTGTGGGGGGTGGGGGGAGTAATTCTCGCCTGGGTTCTAAGTGTAGGGTGCCTTGAAGGTCAGAATGGGGGCCCATTACGACCTTCAAGTGCCTTACTTTAAATGTTAATGGGTTGAAAGCAGTGGGCAAATGTTAAATATTGGAGGTCCATTTGAGGAGATATGTGCCAGATCTCGTGTTCCTGCAAGAACATAATTATAAATCTTTGGGTGAATTGTCGATTACTGGATATGAAGTGTATATGGGTTATTCTACACGATTGAAAGGTGGTGTGGCGTTATTGATTAAGGAAGCCAGCCAGTTTCGTTTGCACAGGTATGAGGTAGGGGAGGAGGGGCAGGTGGTTAGGGTGGATGGTATGTGGGGTGGGGTTCGGGTGGGTTTCATTGAGGTGCATAACCACTTCAACTACTACCACAACACTGTACCATCACTACTGCAACAGCTAACAGTGTGTCATCACTACTAAAACTACTAACACTGTTCCACCACTAGTACTACTACTTCCACAACACTGTACCATCACCAGTACATCTACTACCACAACACTGTACCATCACGACTACAACTGCTATCACAACACTATGCCATCACGACCACAACTGCTATCACAACACTGTGCAATCACGACTACAAGATTAGTTATTCTTAGCTAACTATATTTATAGGCCCTAAAATCTGGAATTCATTACCTGTAAATATAAAAGAAACACTACCTGTTTATAAATTCAAGTCTCTTCTCAAAGATCACTTACTCACTCAAAACCAAATAAATACTGAATAACTGAACCTTATAAATTGTATATCCTATATGTTACTCACAATTATATCACACAATGTTACACCTAGGACCCAATCTAACTTTGTTATTTTTTTAAATACACTACCTAACAGAATACTCCATTCGACTTAATGTACAGCAATGCATGCAACCATATGACCTGTCTTTGTAATACTCATTTGTGCTTTATAGTTATCTGTTTACAATAATGTTTTATCACTGATTTCATGATTGCTTAGTTAATCTTAAGTTAATTTTAAGCCAGCCCGTAATGCTATGCATATAAGTGGCTTTGGCATGCTGCTCTTACCTGTATTTTTTGTACCTCTGTATGTATGCTTAAATTACTAAATAAATAAAATAAATAAATAAATAAATAAATAGCGAATGTGATAATTTGAGAACTTCAGATCGGCAGAGCACAAGTAAAACTCATAGAGTATCGTTCCTTCTTTTTGAGGAACATCTCTGCGAAGGAATATATAAACATGGCAAGCTTCTCTTGTTCCAAGGAATCTTTCCAAGACTATTTGGTTACCTATGATTTTCTGTTTGATTTGTGTGATCTGGGCAACAGGAAGAGGCTAGGAAGCGGAGTGTCTGCTACAGCATATAAAGTGATTTTCAACGGTAAACCAGCTTGTCTCAAACTTGGAAAATGTTTGGAGGATCAAGAGGCATTTGATGATGAAGCTGCTACATTAGTTGAGCTTCAAGGAGTTGGTGGAGTTCCACTGTTGTACTGTGTATGCCACAACTTCCCCGCTATTGTTATATCCTTCAGAGGCGGTACTACCTTGTATAATTATTGCAAGAATAACTACGACTTAAAGCTAGAAACTTTGTTGTTGATATTCCTTCAGGTGGCACTTAATCTGGAGGAGATTCACCAGCGAGGATTTACCCACAATGATTTAAAAGAAGACAATGTCCTCATTCATGAAGCAGAGGACGCCCTCAAAGTTAATGTAATTGATTTTGGGCACAGTACAAAAGTGGGAGAGCATATGGACTGGGATTATACCCCTGAAGAGCATGAAGATTACCCACACTATGCTCCTGAGGTATTTCTTTGTGGTCCATGCACCCCTAAAGGGGATGTGTATTACCTAGGACACATGATGTTTAAACTCTTGGGCTCTTACTTTAGATTAAGGAAAATTCCTGGCCCCTTGCTGCTAATTAAATTAATAGATATTATGATGGACCCAGAAAGGTCTAGACGGCCATCTATCCTTCAAGTGTTTCAAATACTTGAGGAAACAGTAAAACAGCTGCTGATCAATGCAACCCCACAGATTGACGGCCCAGCAGATGTCCCATCAGTGGCCGACGACCAATCAGAAGCCGATGTCCCATCAGAGGCTGAGCCCCAATCAGTAGCCGATGTCCCATCAGAGGCCGACACCCCATCTGGGGCCAACACTCCATCAGAGGCCGATGCACCATCAGAAGCCGACGACCCATCAGAGAATGATGCATTGCCACGGACCTACACCATGCCACGGGATGACTTGCCATCAGTGACTGATGCCTTATCAGAGACTGACGCCCCATCAATGGTCAATACCCCATCAGTGGCCAACTCCCCATCAGACACACACGTCCCACCACGGGGTGATACATTAGCTGGGGGATATTCTACAATAAGTATGACAAAAGGTCTGGCCCTACACTATGTCTTGTATATGGCATTCTCTTGTATGTATGGTAATAATTATTAACCAACATATGACACCATAGAGTGAGGTCCTGGTAGTGTAGTCTTCTCTCTCTATTATTATCTACTCACTCACATTTTTATTGTAATTTAAATACAATGAAATTATTTTGTTTTCATTATAAAAAGGGAATATTATTTTAATAAAATTGTTTTATGTAAAAGAATATTTTGTTTTACTTAAAAAAAATTATTTTGTTTTAATAAAAATCAAGAAAGTTTATTTATATATAAAAAAGAAGGAACTCGATGAGCAGCCACCTCCACGTGGTGAGTTCTGGGTTTTTTGTAACTTGATAAAACCTGTTACAAAATAGCTGAGAGCTGCTCATAATCTGCTGTGTATATGTGTGGAAACTACACATATATTCATACATACAGGCAAAGTGAACCTAGTGGTGACCAGCCAAGAGATGGGACCAGGAGCTATGACTCTACCCTGCAACCAAAATACAGTGGTCCCCGCTTTTTGTAGTTCCCGGCAATCGTAAAATTCGCCAATCATAGAGGTATTTTCGTATAAACATGGACTCGCTTTTCATAGGTTGACTCGCGAGTCGTAGTTCGTCCGGGACGCGTACCCACGGAGTGAGCCAGGGCGGCAGCCAGTCTGGCATTGTTTACCAGTGAGCGAAGGTCCCCTCACGTGCTCCAGTGAAATATTTCATAATATTCCATTTATTTTAGTGCTTGCAAGTACCAAATAAGCTACCATGGCTCCAAAGAAAGCTCCTAGTGCCAAGCCTGTGGTAAAGAAGGTGAGAAATACGATTGAATTTAAGAAAACCATCATTGAACAATATGAAAGTGGTACAAGTGTGGCCGAACTGTCCAGGATGTATAAGAAACCCTACACAACCTTATGTTCCACAGTGGCCAAGAAAAATGAAATAAAGGATGCTCTTGTTGCAAAGGGAGTAACTATGCTGACAAAAATGAGATCACCAGTACTGGAAGAGGTTGAGAAGTTATTATTGGTGTGGATAAATGAGAAACAATTAGCAGGAGATACTCTTATGACTAGGCAGTTGCATGAAGATTTGGTAAAGAAATTGCCTGCAAAGAGTGGTGAAGTGAATGAATTTAAGGCCAGCAAAGGCTGGTTTGAGAGATTTAAGAACCGTACTGGCATACACAGTGTGGTAAGGCATGGTGAGGCTGCCAGTTCGGACCACAAGGCGGCTGAAAAATATGTGCATGAATTCCAGGAGTACATAAACAGTGAAGGACTGAAACCTGAACAAGTGTTCAATTGTGACGAAACAGGCCTCTTTTGGAAGAAAATGCCAAAGAGGACCTTCATTACACAAGAGGAAAAGGCAATGCCAGGACACAAGCCTATGAAAGACAGGCTGACGCTAATGTTCTGTACTAATGCTAGTGGGGATTTCAAAGTGAAGCCATTACTAGTGTACCATTCTGAAAATCCCAGAGTGTTCAGGAAAAACAATGTTATGAAGAGTAAATTGTGTGTGTTTTGGAAATCTAATAATAAGGCATGGGTCACGAGGGAAATTTTCGTTGAGTGGTTCAATGAAGTGTTTGGCCCTAGTGTGAAGGAGTATCTCCTGGAAAAGAAATTGGATCTCAAGTGCGTGCTAGTAATGGACAATGCACCTGCTCATCCTCCAAACTTGGATGACCTAATTTTTGAGGAGTTTGGGTTCATCACAGTAAAGTTCTTGCCCCCGAATACCACTCCTCTCCTCCAACCCATGGACCAGCAGGTTATTGCAAACTTTAAATAACTCTACACAAAAGCAATGTTTCACAGGTGCTTGACTGTGACCACAGACACTCACTTGACCCTAAGGGAATTTTGGAGAGAACACTTCAGCATCCTCCGCTTCATAACCCTTATAGGTATGGCTTGGGAGGGAGTGACTACCAGGACTTTGAACTCTGCCTGGAGAAAATTGCGGCCAGATTGTGTCGACAAGAGGGATTTTGAAGAATTTGGGACTGACCCTAATGAGCCTATGTCTGTTGTAAAATCAATTGTGGAACTGGGGAGTTCCATGGGGTTGGATGTGAGTTTGGAGGATGTGGAAGAATTGGTGGAAGACCACAATGAAGAGCTCACCACTGAGGAGCTGCAAGAGCTTCAGCAGGAAGAGCAACACATCGCAGCTCAGAATCTTGCTGCAGAGGAGGAGGAAGAGAGATGGAAGAAGGTGCCTTCTTCAGAAATTAAAGAGATTTTTACTATGTGGGGTAAGATGGAAAGCTTTATGGAGAAACATCACCCTCCTAACAAGGTTGTTGCAAGCCAGGTTGGCAACATGTACAGTGACAAAGTCTTGGGCCATTTTAGGGAAGTGTTAAAGAGACGCCAGAAACAGAGCTCTCTCCACAGTTATTTTGTGAGACAGGACTCCAGTGACTCTCAAGGTGGTCCTAGTGGCATTACGAAACAGAGAAGAGAAGCAACCCCAGAAAAGCAAATGGTACCTGAGGTGTTGATGGAAGGGGATTCCCCTTCCAAACTATAAACAATCCACTCTCTCTCCTCCTCCAGTCTCCCATACACTAAGAAGAATCTCCAATAAAGGTAAGTGTTATGCTGTTAATGTTTCATTCATCATTTCCCATTGTATTGTTTATGTACTACATGCATATTTCATGTTAAAAAAATTTTTGTTTTAATACTTCTGGGTGTCAGGAACGGATTAATTGTATTTACATTATTTCTTATGGGGAAAATTGATTCGTAAATCGTAAATTTCGTTTATAGTAACGGCTCCAGGAACGGATTAATTATGAACAAGGGACCACTGTACAGTGGACCCCCGCATACCGTTGGCCTTACATAACGTTAAATCCGCATACCGCTACATTTTATCGCTAAGATTTTGCCTCGCATACCGCTAAAAAACCCGCTCAACGCTGTTCGTCCGAGACGCATCTGTGCGGCCTAAGCCACGCTCACATGTTCCGCCGGTGGCATTGTTTACCAGCCAGCCTCCTCGGTAACATCCAAGCATACAATCGAAACATTTCGTATTATTACAGTGTTTTTGGTGATTTTATCTGCAAAATAAGTGACCATGGGCCCCAAGAAAGCTTCTAGTGCCAACCCTACAGCAATAAGGGTGAGAATTACTATAGAGATGAAGAAAAAGATCATTGATAAGTATGAAAGTGGAGTGCGTGTCTCCGAGCTGGCCAGGTTGTATAATAAACCCCAATCAACCATCGCTACTATTGGTGGTACAGCTGCTGCTGCTGCTGCTGTACCACCGTCAGCTGCTGCTGCTGCTGCTGCACTGTCAGCTGCTGCTGTAGCACCGTCAGCTGCTGCTGCTGTTGTACCACTGTCAGCTGCTGCTGCTGCTGCTGTAGTACCGTCTGCTGCTGCTGTAGCATCGTCTGCTGCTGCTGTAGCATCGTCTGCTGCTGCTGTAGCACTGTCAGCTGCTGCTGCTGTTGTACCACTGTCAGCTGCTGCTGCTGCTGCTGTAGTACCGTCTGCTGCTGCTGTAGCATCGTCTGCTGCTGCTGTAGCATCGTCTGCTGCTGCTGTAGCACTGTCAGCTGCTGCTGCTGCTGTACCACCATCAGCTGCTGCTGCTGCTGTAGTACCGTCTGCTGCTGCTGTAGCATCGTCTGCTGCTGCTGTAGCACTGTCAGCTGCTGCTGCTGCTGCTGCTGTAGCACAGTTGTTGGTGTGGCTTATTGAGAATACCAAGAAACAATTAACCCCAGAGGATTTGCCACCCAGGATAACCCAAAAAAGTCAGTATCATCGAAGACTGTCTAACTTATTTCCATTGGGGTCCTTAATCTTGTCTCCCAGGATGCAACCCACACCAGTCGACTAACACCCAGGTGAACAGGGAAAAATGCCTGGAACTAGTGCTCATATTGGTGAATTTAAAGCCAGCAAAGGTTGGTTTGAGAGATTTAAGAATCATAGTGACATACACAGTGTGATAAGGCCTGTTCTGGAAGAAAATGCCAAACAGGACCTACAGTACTCAGGAGGAAAAGGCACTCCCAGGACACAGTGTCTCATCAGTCATTGCTGCATCTTCAATAAAGGTAAGTGTCATTTATTCTTCATTTAGTAGACTAGTTCATGCACAATATATATTGCGCATGTACTACTCTACTATTGTGCATGTATCCTTCTCTTTGTGTGAAGGAAAATGTATATTTCACGTGGTAAAATTTTTTTTTAATACTTTTGGGTGTCTTGCACGGATTAATTTGATTTCCATTATTTCTTATGGGGAAAATTCATTCGCATAACGATAATTTCGCATAACAATGAGCTCTCTTGCACGGATTAATATCGCTATGCGGGGGTCCACTGTATTTGCATTAGTGATACTTGTAGTTTTGGTACTTGTAATGGTGATACATGTAGTGATGATACTTACAGTTGTGGTACTTGTAGTGGTGATACTTGTAATACTTGTGAAAGCCTTCACTGGACACATCCTTAAACTACAACAAGAACACATTCCTCACCGGCAATATGTGACAAAGCCTACAGATCAGCCTTGGTTTGGCTTTTGTTGTAGAGAGGCTGCTACTGCTAGGTACAAAGCATGGCGAAGGTATAAGATTAATGTAGTAGAAAAGCCGTTAAGGCATAAAAACATCTGCATGAACCTGTGTACGAATAACAAGAATGTGGACACTGCTCTTATACTGGCATCAAGAAATGGTCACTTAGACTGCGTTAAAGCTCTCCTCTCAGCAAAAACCAAGGTATTTTATATATTTTATTATTTTATTATCACACTGGCCGATTCCCACCAAGGCAGGGTGGCCCGAAAAAGAAAAACTTTCACCATCATTCACTCCATCACTGTCTTGCCAGAAGGGTGCTTTACACTACAGTTTTTAAACTGCAACATTAACACCCCTCCTTCAGAGTGTAGGCACTGTACTTCCCATCTCCAGGACTCAAGTCCGGCCTGCTGGTTTCCCTGAACCCCTTCATAAATGTTACTTTGCTCACACTCCAACAGCACGTCAAGTATTAAAAACCATTTGTCTCGATTCACTTCTATCAAACACGCTCACACATGCCTGCTGGAAGTCCAAGCCCCTCGCACACAAAACCTCCTTTACCCCCTCCCTCCAACCTTTCCTAGGCCGACCCCTACCCCACCTTCCTTCCACTACAGACTGATACACTCTTGAAGTCACTCTGTTTCGCTCCATTCTCTCTACATGTCCGAACCACCTCAACAACCCTTCCTCAGCCCTCTGAACAGTTTTGGTAATCCCACACCTCCTCCTAACTTCCACACTATGAATTCTCTGCATTATATTCACACTACACATTGCCCTCAGACATGACATCTCCACTGCCTCCAGCCTTCTCCTCACTGCAACATTCATCACCCATGCTTCACACCCATATAAGAGCGTTGGTAAAACTATACTCTCATACATTCCCCTCTTTGCCTCCAAGGACAAAGTTCTTTGTCTCCACAGACTCCTAAGTGCACCACTCACCCTTTTCCCCTCATCAATTCTGATTCACCTCATCTTTCATAGACCCATCCACTGACACGTCCACTCCTAAATATCTGAATACATTCACCTCCTCCATACTCTCTCCCTCCAATCTGATATCCAATCTTTCATCACCTAATCTTTTTGTTATCCTCATAACCTTACTCTTTCCTGTATTCACTTTTAATTTTCTTCTTTTGCACACCCTACCAAATTCATCCACCAATCTCTGCAACTTCTCTTCAGAATCTCCCAAGAGCACAGTGTCATCACCAAAGAGCAACTGTGACAACTCCCACTTTATGTGTGATTCTTTATATATTAACTCCACACCTCTTGCCAAGACCCTCACATTTACTTCTCTTACAACCCCATCTATAAATATATTAAACAACCACGGTGACATCACACTTTCCTACATCACTCTTTCCTACATACTCTAACTTGAGCCTCACTATCCTCATAAAAACTTTTCACTGCTTTCAGTAACCTACCTCCTACACCATACACCTGCAACATCTGCCACATTGCCCCCCTATCCACCCTGTCATACGCCTTTTCCAAATCCATAAATGCCACAAAGACCTCTTTAGCCTTATCTAAATACTGTTCACTTATATGTTTCACTATACACAAATAACCTTGTCCACACACCCCCTACCTTTCCTAAAGCCTCCTTGTTCATCTGCTATCTTATTCTCCGTCTTACTCTTAATTCTTTCAATAATAACTCTACCATACACTTTACCAGGTATACTCAACAGACTTATCCCCCTATAATTTTTGCACTCTCTTTTGTCCCCTTTGCCTTTATACAAAGGAACTATGCATGCTCTCTGCCAATCCCTAGGTACCTTACCCTCTTCCATACATTTATTAAATAATTGCACCAACCACTCCAAAACTATATCCCCACCTGCTTTTAACATTTCTATCTTTATCCCATCAATCCCAGCTGCCTTACCCCCTTTCATTTTACCTACTGCCTCACGAACTTCCCCCACACTCACAACTGGCTCTTCCTCACTCCTACAAGATGTTATTCCTCCTTGCCCTATACACGAAATCACAGCTTCCCTATCTTCATCAACATTTAACAATTCCTCAAAATATTCCCTCCATCTTCCCAATACCTCTAACTCTCCATTTAATAACTCTCCTCTCCTATTTTTAACTGACAATTATTTATATATATATATATATATATATATATATATATATATATATATATATATATATATATATATATATATATATATATATATATATATGTATATACAGCAGGGCCCCACTTATACGGCAGGTTAGGTTCCAGGCTACCGCCGTAAAGCGGAAACCGCCGTAAAGTGGAACACCCTTTTTTTCCACTTATAAATGCATACAAACACTAGATAACAAGTTTACACTAACATATATTAAGTTAGCAATAGAACCAGGCATCAAAAAACAATAAAAAAGTACAATACACACATAGTGCACTCATTACTTACTTTAAAATATTTATAGTCTTAATCTAGGGTGAGACAAGTAGTATTTATTGTAAGAAATCAAGTGTGGTATGTATGGTAATCAGCCAGGCTACCTTACCAGGCCACCCCACCCACACATACTATTCTATGATATTTAAGCATCCCAGAGCGATAAAATGTATATACAGTTCACTCATTACTTACCTTAAAATATAGGGTGAGATGAGTAGTATTTATTGTAAAAAATCAAGTGTGGTATGTATGGTAGTCAGCTGGGCTACCATACCAGGTCAACCCACCCACACATATATTCTATGATATTTAAGCATCCCAGAGCGATAAAATGTATATACAGTTCACTCATTACTTACCTTAAAATATTTGTAGTCTTAATGTAGGGTCAGGAGTAAGTAAATGAGATAAAACGAATAAATGAGAGAGAGAAAGAATGAGTACATGAGAGGGGACAGGCGCAGAGTTATGTAAACAAACCAGGCGAACGTAAGTTTTGTAAACAAACGAAGTGTACACGTCTGGTTTGTGTACAAGTTACATTGTGTACAGGTTGTCTCTACATTGATACGGTAGAATTAATAAAGAAGAACACTCCCATTCTCATGTAACATCATTTTGAGAAGAAATGAAGGTCTGAGTGAAGGCAATGGAAATAAGTCACACTGACTTTTTTGGGTTATCCTAAGTTCTCTACACATATGTTGTTATGTATGATAATCTATGTAACTGTATTTGTGTATACCTGAATAAACTTACATACATACGAAAGGAATAATTTTCTACAGTTACCCCCAGTAACACATTTTCTCTTATGTTAGATTAGAGAAAATGTTATTCTTGCCGTCACTTGTACAAGTTATCTGGCTCCCACATCTTATATTTATGTTCATTTATTCTATTGTGGGGTGTATTTATCATCTTTTTATGTTATGTATCGTGTTTATTATATAATTTTGAAAAAAATATCATGGATGGATTAATGAAAATGTGTATATTAACGTAATATACGACATTTAATGAGACTCGGTGAGTATTGTTATTATTATTATTATCATTTCTAATATGGCGTTACTTGTGCAAGTCGTCTGCTACCACATCTCACATTTATGTTTATTTATTCTACTGTGGGGTGTTTTTATCTTATTTGTATGTTATGCATCGTGTTTATTATATAATTTTGAAAAAAATATCATAGCTGGATTAATGAAAATGTGTATATTAACGTAATATACGACATTTAAATGATTCGATGATTATTATTATTACTAATATGACGTCTGGAGACATAAGACACTTACCGATTTTAATGTGTGCCTGCATGCCAGCACAGTATGTAAGTTTATTTAGGTACAGGTATACATAAGTATAATTATCAGAGTAAATATAAAATATAAAATAACTTTTAAAAACATTTGAAATTTTGGAGTTTCCAGACAAAATGGAGAGACTTAGTGCTTACTGAGCTCACGGAGAATGTAAACAAACAGGGTGGGGCACGGTGACCATATTAGAAAGTCAGGTGGGGGGAGCCGTATAGCGAGCTTTGGTCATAATTTGAAATGACCGTATTAGCGGAACGCCGTAAAGTGAAAAGCTGTAAAGCGGGGCCCTCCTGTATATATATACAGTGGACCCCCGCATAGCGAACGCCTTGCATAGCGAACAATCCGCATAGCGAACGCTTTGTTCGCTAAAATTTTGCCCCGCATAGTGGACAAAAACCCGCTCAGCGACCTTCGTCCGAGACGCGTCCAATGTGCGCCCTCAGCCAGCCTCACATGTGCCGCCCGTCCCATTGTTTACCAGCCAGCCTCCGCGGTAACATTCAAGCATACACTCGGAATATTTCGTATTATTACAGTGTTTTCGGTGCTGTTTCTGGAAAATAAGTGACCATGGGCCCCAAGAAAGCTTCTAGTGCCAACCCTACACCTCAAAGGGTAAGAATACCCATTGAAATGAAGAAAGAGATCTTTGATAAGTATGAAAGTGGAGTACGTATCACCGACCTGGTCAGGTTGTACAAGAAACCAAAATCAACCATCGCTTCTATTGTGGGCAAGAAAACGGCAATCAAGGAAGCTATTGTTGCCAAAGGTTTAACTGTGTTTTCGAAACAAAGATCGCAAGTGATGGAAGATGTTGAGAGACTCTTATTGGTGTGGATAAATGAAAAACAGCTAGCAGGAGATAGCGTCTCTCAAGCGATCATATGTGAAAAGGCTAGGAAGTTGCATGACGATTTAATTAAAAAAATGCCTGCAACTAGTGATGATGTGAGTGAATTTAAGGCCAGCAAAGGTTGGTTTGAGAGATTTAAGAAGCGTAGTGGCATCCATAGTGTGATACGGCATGGTGAGGCTGCCAGTTCGGACCACAAAGCGGCTGAAAAATATGTGCATGAATTCAAGGAGTACATAGAAACTGAAGGACTGGAACCTGAACAAGTGTTTAATTGTGATGAAAACAGGCCTGTTCTGGAAGAAAATGCCAAGCAGGACCTACATTACTCAGGAGGAAAAGGCACTCCCAGGACATAAGCCTATGAAAGACAGGCTTACTTTGTTGATGTGTGCCAATGCTAGTGGTGATTGCAAAGTTAAGCCTTTATTAGTGTATCACTCTGAAACTCCCAGAGCGTTCAGGCAAAAGAATGTCCTCAAGGATAATTTGTGTGTGCTGTGGAGGGCAAACAGTAAGGCATGGGTCACTAGGGAATTTTTCTATAACTGGTTACACCATGCATTTGCCCCCAATGTGAAAGATTACCTAACTGAAAAGAAATTAGACCTTAAGTGCCTCCTGGTGTTAGACAATGCCCCTGGTCATCCTACAGACGTGGCAGAGCGACTTTATGGGGACATGAGCTTCATTAAGGTGAAGTTTTTGCCTCCTAATACCACTCCTCTCCTGCAGCCCATGGACCAGCAGGTCATTTCCAACTTCAAGAAACTGTACACAAAAGCTCTGTTTCAAAAGTGCTTTGAAGTGACCACAGACACTCGATTGACTCTAAAAGAGTTTTGGAAGGATCACTTTAATATCCTCAATTGTGTAAACCTTATAGGTAAGGCTTGGGAGGGAGTGACTAAGAGAACCTTGAACTCTGCTTGGAAGAAACTGTGGCCAGAATGTGTAGACAAAAGGGATTTTGAAGGGTTTGAGGCTAACCCTGAGAGGAGTAGTATACCAGTTGAGGAATCAATTGTGGAATTGGGGAAGTCCTTGGGGTTGGAGGTTAGTGGGGAGGATGTGGAAGAGTTGGTGGAGGAGGACAATGAAGAACTAACCACTGATGAGCTGATAGATCAACTTCAAGAGCAAGAGGCCAGACCTGGGGAAACTGGTTCAAAGGAGGGGAGAGAGAAATTGAAGGAATTGCCTACTTCAAAGATTAAGGAAATGTGTGCAAAATGGCTTGAAGTGCAAACCTTTTTTGATGAAAATCACCCTCACACAGCTATTGCAAGCCGTGCTGGTGACTGTTACAATGACACTGTTGTGAACCACTTTAGACAAATCATAAAGGAACGAGAGGTACAGGCCACTATGGACAGATATGTTGTGCGAAAGAAGTCCAGTGACTCTGAAGCTGGTCCTAGTGGCATTAAAAGAAGAAGGGAAGTAACCCCAGAAAAGGACTTGCTACCTCAAGTCCTAATGGAAGGGGATTCCCCTTCTAAACACTAACAAGATCTCTCTCCCCTCCTCCCATCCCATCAATCATCACCAGATCTTCAATAAAAGTAAGTGTCATGTAATTGTGCATGCCTTTTTCAGTTTGTGTGTACTAAAATTAACATTTTTTTTGTGGTAAAAAAAAATTTTTTTCATACTTTTGGGTGTCTTGCACGGATTAATTTTATTTCCATTATTTCTTATGGGGAAAATTAATTCGCATAGAGAACATTTCGCATAACGACCAGCCCTCTTGCACGGATTAAGTTCGCTATGCGGGGGTCCACTGTATATATATACACAGGTCTCCCTCAACATTCGCGAGGGTTAGGGGATCAAGAGCCTCGCGAATGTTGAAAAACCGTGAATGTTTGGTGCCCCAATATATTGTAAGGAAATATATTACAATACTGCTTCCTTAACTTGTTGAACCATGAATAATCATAAAATACATGAAAGCGTCGTAAATTGTACTAAATACATACATGTTATGCTTTAATAACATATGTTATTTAATAAAATGTATGTTAATAACATGTATGTTATTAACCCCCTCAGGGTCCAAGGCCAAAATCTGAAGTGGTGCTCCAGTGTCCAAGAAATTTTGAAAAAAAAAAAAAAAAAAAATTTCTTACAGAATTAAACAGCATATTTTTGTGAAGGTAATCAGACAAAAAAAAATTCTGATCAGTACTTACTGAGACACAGTGCCAAGAAGTTTGTAAAAAATGATGTGGTGGCGGTAACATCGACGAATTCCACATACGCGCATTACATTATTTTGCGGTTTTTCTTGTTTTTTCTTTTCTTTTCCAATTTTTTTCTATTCCTACTAACATTTGGGGCCTGATAGACCAATACTGTATATAATGTATATATATAAACTCACTGTATTGAACACAATAACCGCACTAAAGTTATTATCATATTATTGTTTACCACTGTTGTTTATTACAATAAACATGCACAAATCTTATAATAATACTAATGTTCTATCATATATTTACATATTTACAATCACTGGGCATGGTTTTAGAACTGCTGGAGCTTGTGGAACTCCTTGAAACAAGGCACCATGCACAGAGGCACCTTACATTCCTCACACATAAACCGAGTGTCTTTGCGTCTTTGTTGCCGTCTTTTTTGTTTGTGCACAGACGATGCATCTCTTCTGATCAAATTTCTTCTGAGTTGAAGGAAGTTGTATTATGAAATGATCACCTTCCCTCCTCAAACGCTTGGGTATATCCTGAGGAATTCGAGGACCGTGTTGTATAGCAGGTGTTGTTACCTGGTACTTCATCATGAGTTGTCTGACAACAGACAAACAAAATTCACCATACGGTGGTCTGTTGCCAGTCTTTATTTGGTACATATTATATGCATTGAGCATTGAAATGTCCATGAGATGGAAGAAAAGTTTCATGTACCACTTGTAACTCTTACGAACACAGTCAACAAAACCAATCTGCATGTCACATTTGTCAACCAAGTGCATGTTTTGTGTATAATCAATCACTGTCACTGGTTTTCGAATACGTTCATTAGTCACTCGATCAACTTTGCCACTGTCTTGCATTTCATTACGGTGAATGGTTGTCAACAATGTGACATCTCGTTTGTCATGCCACCGTAATGCCATGATGTCATTGGCAGTAAACACCTGCACGTCATCACCATGAGCACCTGCGTTTAGCCTGGGCACATGTTTACGATTAGAGCGCACTGTGCCACACACATCTGTCTTGTTCACTCGCATGAAATCACTGAGTAATGGGCTTGTGTACCAGTTATCGGTATATAATGTATGCCCCTTACCACGATAAGGTGCCATCATGTTTCTCACTACGTCACCAGAGATACCCAATAACATCTTGGTATCTTTCAATGTTTTACTACCCGTGTATACAACAATATCCAACACCAGGCCACTGTCATAATCACAGAGTACAAACAGTTTTATACCAAAGCGTTTCCTCTTGCTCGGTATATACTGCCTGAATGACAGTCTACCTTTGAACAAAATCAAAGACTCGTCAATTACAAGATTCTTGAATGGATAAAAGTATATGCTGAACTTTTGTTTGAGATACATGAAAACATTTCTAATCTTGTATAACCTGTCACTTCTGTCAGGCCTGGTTTTGTCAGAGAAGTGAAACATACGTAAGAGTAGGATAAACCTGTTCACTGGTATGATTTCACTGAAGACCGGGGTAGAAATTAGCCGATCTGTGGACCAGTATGCTTTTATATTATGCTTATAGACGTGAGGCATAAGCATTATTGTTGCAAAAAGCAAATACATTTCTGCAACAGTCGTCTCTTTCCACCTGTGTAGTCTTGACTGTGGTGATAAGATCATATTTGCCATGGTGTACTCAAAATACTTATTACTTTCCCTGACAATAATTTCCATCAATGGCTGGTCAAAGAATAATTCAAAGAATTCCAGTTCATTGGCCGTGGTTCCAAGGGGACAAGTAGGTAGAATTCCACTTTGAGAATCATCAAAGTGGTGAGGCTTGGGAACAAAATTGGGATTTTGCTGCCAATCCCACATACAGTTTGCTGGTGGATACTGGACATCATAGGCTGGTTGTGCGGGTGGTTGTGGTTATGGTGGGCTGGTGGCTGGCGCTCCGCTTTGTCCTTGAACTGACGAGTCAGCAGCGTGGGTCCCAGCGTGGCCTCGTGAGTCACGCATGGCGGTGCCACTACCATCACCACTAACACCATCCACTGATGCCTGTGGTCTATCCATGCCAAGTGTAGCCACATCATCCTCACTATCACTACCTAAAACTGGTGTTGGGCCACGGGATGTACTCCGGGATGTACTCCGTCCCCTGGGCACAGCATAGGGTACACTACCCGAGCGCATGCGGCGGCGAACATACCGACGCTTCACTGGTGAATATGATTCCTCACTATCACTACTCGATTGATCGTCGAGCGCAATAAAATCACAGTCCACGTCACTATCATCATCATTACTGAAGTCAGAGTCCTGGCCACGCGAAAATATTAGTTTTCTCTTGCGATGAGGAAAGACCGACCGTGAGTCACGAGTGCCCACACCAGAGGTAGAAGGTTGAGGATCGTCAGGGTTTTCTGCACTATTATCGATATCCTGGTCATTCTTTTCGGTCACTAACTGATCAAAGCCGTAGAATTCATCTTCATTTCCACTTCCATCAGTGTCAGAACTATCAGATAGGAAGAGGAGAGTCCCAATTTTCCGGGGAGTGACAGATGACTTGCAACGAGGCATGGTGAACAAGGGTAACTGAGCCGGCGTTCCCACAATGCTATGCGGGCGCCTAGATTTTTTGTTTATGGCGCACACCCACCACGCAGACCTGTTCTCTCACATGTAGGCCTATGAGCATTTTCGCGCTAAATTTGACGGCGCTAGAATTTTGGCGTAGATCTACGGTTTGGACACTCAACGTAAAGCCGTTGATCTACGGGACAGACCCTGAAAGGGTTAAATATGATTTGGCGGCTGGGAATTTGGTGGCTGGGAATTTGGCGGTTGGGAATTCGCTAATGTGTGAAGCCTGTGAAAGTTGAAAACATGAATGATGAGGGAGACCTGAGTATGTATGTATGTATGTATGTATGTATGTATGTATGTATGTATGTATATATATATATATATATATATATATATATATATATATATATATATATATATATATATATACATACATACATACCTAGGTATGTATATATATATATATACAGTGGACCCCCGGTTAACGATTTTAATCCGTGCAAGAGGGGTAATTGTTATGCGAAATAATCGCTATGTGAATGAATTTTCCCCATAAGAAATAATGGAAATCAAATTAATCCGTGCAAGACACCCAAAAGTATGAAAAAAAAAAAATTTACCACATGAAATATACATTTTCCCACACACAAAGAGAAGGATACATGCACAATAGTAGAGTAGTACATGCACAGTATATATTGTGCATGTACTAGTCTACTAAATGAAGAATAAATGACACTTACCTTTATTGAAGATGCAGCAATGACTGATGAGACACTGTGTCCTGGGAGTGCCTTTTCCTCCTGAGTACTGTAGGTCCTGTTTGGCATTTTCTTCCAGAACAGGCCTTATCACACTGTGTATGCCACTACGATTCTTAAATCTCTCAAACCAACCTTTGCTGGCTTTAAATTCACCAATATGAGCACTAGTTCCAGGCATTTTTCCCTGTTCACCTGGGTGTTAGTCGACTTGTGTGGGTTGCATCCTGGGAGACAAGATTAAGGACCCCAATGGAAATAAGTTAGACAGTCTTCGATGACACTGACTTTTTTGGGTTATCCTGGGTGGCAAATCCTCTGGGGTTAATTGTTTCTTGGTATTCTCAATAAGCCACACCAACAACGGTGCTACAGCAGCAGCAGCAGCTGACAGTGCAGCAGCAGCAGCAGCTGACAGTGCAGCAGCAGCAGCAGCTGTACCACCAATAGTAGCGATACTTATCAATGATCTTTTTCTTCATCTCTATTGTAATTCTCACCCTTATTGCTGTAGGGTTGGCACTAGAAGCTTTCTTGGGGCCCATGGTCACTTATTTTCCAGAAAAAGCACCGAAAACACTGTAATAATACGAAATATTCCGATTGTATGCTTGGATGTTACCGCGGAGGCTGGCTGGTAAACAATGCCACCGGCGGAACATGTGAGCGTGGTTCAGGCCGCGTCTCAGAGGAAAATCGGTAAGCGGGTTTTTAAGCGGTATGTGAGGCAAAATTTTTGCGATTAAAGTAAGCGGTATGCGAAATAATCGCTATGTGATGCCATCGTTATGCGGGGGTCCACTGTATATATATATATACATACCTAGGTATGTATATATATATATATATATATATATATATATATATATATATATATATATATACATACATACCTAGGTAGTAGGTTGGTAGACAGCAACCGCCCAGGGAGGTACTACCGTCCTGCCAAGTGAGTATAAAACAAAAGCCTGTAATTGTTTTACATGATGGTAGGATTGCTGGTGTCCTTTTTTTCTGTCTCATGAACATGCAAGATTTCAGGTACGTCTTGCTAATTCTACTTACACTTAGGTCACACTACACATACATGTACAAGCATATATATACTACATACCCTTCTGGGTTTTCTTCTATTTTCTTTCTAGTTCTTGTTCTTGTTTATGTCCTCTTATCTCCATGGGGAAGTGGAACAGAATTCTTCCTCCATAAGCCATGCGTGTTGCAAGAGTCGACTAAAATGCCGGGAGCAAGGGGCTAGTAACCCCTTCTCCTGTATATATTACTAAATGTGAAAGGAGAAACTTTTGTTTTTCCTTCTGGGCCACCCTGCCTCGGTGGGATACAGCCGGTGTGTTGAAAGAAAGAAGATATATATATATATATATATGTATATATATATATATATATATCTATATATATATATATATATATATATATATATATATATATTATATATATCTATATATATATATATATATATATAATATATATCTATATATATATATATATATATATATATATATATATACATATAGATACATATAAATATATATATATATATATATATATATATATATATATATATATATATATATATATATATATATATAATATATATATATATATATATAATATATATATATATATATATATATATATATATATATATATATATATATATATATATATATATTATACTAACACACACACACACACACACACACACACAGTGGAACCTCAAAAATCGAACGTATCACATATCGAACGTTTTGAAAAGAGGACCATTTTTTCGGACAAACTGTGTCCCTATTATCGAACGCGCCCCTATTTTCGGACCACCGGGTACGGCACCTGTCTGCCAGCCTGCTCTGTCCACATCCCCGCGCAGGTGCCATGAGCAGTCTAGCTTTGTTTATGCTTGAGTGTACACTAACCTGCGCTCTCATTCACACATTGTACAATTATTTCGTTGTGTTTAGTGCTTGTGCGACTGTGAAGTAAGCTGCCATGGACCCAAAGAAACTTGCTAGTGGTACCCCTGTGGTAAAGAAAGTGAGAAACACCATAGATGTGAAGAAGGAAGTAATACAGAAGTATGAGAGTGGTGTGAAACTTGTTGAGCTTGCCAGGATGTATGGGAAAAACAAGTCACCCATCGGTTCTATCCTGTTAAAGAAAGAACAAATCAAGGAAGTTGATGCTGCGAAAGGTGTTAATGTGCTAACCAAAAAAAGACCACAAATAGTTGAAGAGGTTGAGAAGTTGTTGCTGGTGTGGATCAAGGATAAAGAGATTGCAGGTGATAGTGTTTCAGAGACGATTATTTGCGAAAAGGCAAGGAAGTTGCATGCCTATCTGGTACAGAAAACTCCTGAAACCAGTACTGATAGTGAATTTAAGGCCAGCAGAGGCTGGTTTGACAGATTTAAGAAGCGTAGTGGCATACACAATGTCGTAAGACATGATGAGGCAGCCAGTTCAGACAAACGGGCGGCTGAGAAGTTTGTACAGTGAAGAATTCAAACCTGAACAAGTGTTTAATTGTGACGAAACAGGCTTGTTTTGGAAGAAAATGCCAAAAAGGACCTTCATCACACAGGAGGAAAAGAATATTAGATTCACCAGTTGACATGTATTGGACGCGTGGCATGTTTGTTTACTTTTGAACTTTGGCAAAAATCGAACATTTCTGCTACTTTGAGCTCAATTTCAAGGTACTTTTCATTGTGAAACCAATCAAAATCATCTCAATTTCTGTAATATGTCTTCCATTCTATAAAATGAGACCAGGAAAACTAGAATACAACCATAAATACCATACGAAAATACAGTGCAAAGTCGCTGTTTTAAGCCAAAAACACTATCGAAGTTTTTTTTTTCTCATTATGCACTGTGTGCTGTAGGATTTTTTTTTATACTGCGCACACTGACCACATAGACCCATTCTTTCATATGTAGGCCTACCAGCTTCTCTTGCTAGATTTGAGGGCGCTAGAATTTATGCGTACTAGTACGTCAAAAACCCTGGCGCGTAAGCCGTACTAGTACGGCCGAAACCCTGAAAGGGTTAAATCTCTGCACAAAATTCACCTTAAACCAGCAAATATTAGAGCCTCCAAGACTAGAAAATATGCTGGACCAAATCTTCACTAACAACGACGATCTGATACATAATATAACTGTATCAAAGATAATACACTCAGATCACAATATACATGTAATAGATGTATAGACATGTATGCACAGGGCTCCTGACCAGCAAAATGTGATCAGTCAAAAGGGTTTCTTCACAAAATTCAATTTCAATAACAAACATACAATGGGAACAAGTCAACTATGTCTTAAATGAAACAAGTTGGGAAGATATCCTAAACAACACAGATCCGAACCTTTGCCTAGAAAAAATAAACTCTGTGGTTCTTGAGATCTGCTCAAGGCACATTCCATTAACTCTTAAACGGTGCAAACATATATATACGTTCTCTCGCACAGCGCCCCGAATATTTTGAGAGAAAAAAAATAAGTTTTTTTTATAGGAAAAAGGAGCATGTGGTACCCAGTCGTCCCCAATTTTTTTCATATGGTGCACACTGAGTGTGCACACCCATTCTCTCATGTCTAGGCGACTCAGGCCTATCATGCCAATGTTGAATGAATGACAAAAGAAACGTACATATACGTTTGAGGCGCTACGCGAGAGAACGTATATAGTACATGTATACGTTTGGACCGTTTAACCCTTTCAGGGTCCGTCCCGTAGATCTACGGCTTTACGTTCAGGGTCCAAACCGTAGATCTACGTCATGAGCTCAGCTCACTCTGATAAACTGTGAGTGGTAAATTTGGGCCTAGATATGAGAGAATACATCTATGTGGTATGTGTGCACCACAAAACAAATCCTGCAGCACACTGTGTATAATGAGAGAAAAAAAAACTGGGACCGTGATTTTCGATTAAAACAGCGACTTTGCAGTGTTTTTTCGTATGTTTTTTGTTGTATTTGTGATTTCTTGGTCTCATTTGATAGAATGGAAGACATATTACAGAAATAGAGATAATTTTGATTGGTTTTAGCACTGGAAATGGCTTGAAACTGAGCTCAAAGTGGCGGAAATGTTAAATTTTTGCTGATGTTCAAGAGTAAACAAACGACCTCACACGTCTAATACATGCCAGCAGGTGGGTTTAATATACATTCACAAATGTGGTGATGATATTTATACAATTATTACAATATTGCATAACAGTAAATCTTCTATTTTTTGGTGTGAATAAAAATTCATTATGTGAATAAAAAATCAAAATAGAATTTATTTGTAAAGCCTCAAAACATAACTAATGAACAGAGGAAATGTTAGTTTAGTTCCAGGAATACCTACATTGTTTATTCTGGACCCTATTTTGAAATTGGAATATTTTGAAATTTGTGTTAAATTGGCCAAATTACCAATTTCCGGTCACTATTTTGTAGTTGAAACAGTTGACTTGGCGATTTCTTGTGCTCAATCGTTAGAATAGAAGTAATACTAGTGAAATAGCTAAGAATTTGGTCGACTGGAATAATGTAATTGGCCTAAAATGGGAGTCAAAGTCGGCAAAATCGCTGATTCGTAAACATCGCTGACACACCAAAATTCACGAGAGCATAATTTCGTCAATTTTCCATCAAATTTCATACTTTTTGTTTTATTACATTCACAAAAAGATTCTCTACCATTTCGTAAGAAAAAATAACAATTTTTTTTTTTAAATTCTTGGACACTGGGGCACCACTTCAGATTTTGGCCTTGGACCCTGAAAGGGTTAAGGGCTAAGAAAAAGAAAGAGAAGATGCAAACTAGAGAGAGACGCTCCCTATACAGTGGACCCCTGAGTTTCATGATTAATCCGTTCCAGAGTCTGCCGAATAACGAAATTGCCGAATGGCGAAACCATTTTCCCCATAAGAAATGATGGAAATAAAATTAATCTGTTCCACACGCCCAAAAATATTAAAAAAAAAAAAAAGTTTTTCAAATTAAATAAAGATTTACATTCAGAAAACAGTAAGAAATCAAGTACATACATACATACAATAATAATATTACACTACCTTTACTGAATACTTCTGGGTGGATGGAAGACGGGAGGAGGGGACAGGAGGAAGGTGTAGTATACTATTGTTTGGAAGGAAAATCTCCTTTCATTAGAGCTTCAGGTGCCAAGTCTTTTTCTGGGGTTACTTCCCTTCTTCGTTTTTTAATGCCACTGGGATCAACTTGAGAGTCACTGGACCCCTGTCGCACAAAATATCTGTCCAGAAAGCTCCGTTTCTGGCGTTTCTTTAGGATTTGTCTGAAGTGGGACACAACACTGTCATTGTACATGTTGCCAATACGGCCTGCAACAGCTTTGTCAGGGTGAAGTTCATCCATAAATAATTGCACTTCAGTCCACTTTGCACAAATGTCCTTAATCTTTGAAGAAGGCACCTTCCTCCATCTCTCCTCCTCCTCCTCTGAAGCAATTTCCTGAGCTGTGATCTCTTGCTGTTGCAGATGAAGTTCTTGCAGCTCTGCAGTGGTTAGCTCTTCAAACTTCTCAGCTGCTTTTTTGTCAGAACTGGCAGCCTCATGATGCCTTACCACACTGTGTATGCCACTACGCTTCTTAAATCTCTCAAACCAACCTTTGCTAGCCTTAAAATTACAAGCATCACCACTCGTTGCAGGCACTTTCTTTACGAGATCATTATGCAACTGCCTTGCCTTTTCACATATTATCGACTGCATAATACTATCTCCTGCTAACTGTTTTTGGGTAATCCACACCAACAATAACCTTTCCACTTCTTCGAGGGTTTGTGATCTCTTTTTTGTCAGCATATCTACCCCTTTTGCAACAACAGCACACTTTATTTCCTTTCCCTTCGCCACGATCGAAGTGATGGTTGAATGGGGTTTGCCATACATCCTGGCAAGTTCTGTAACACGCACTCCACTCTCATATTTTTCAATTATTTCCTTCTTGAATTCGATCGTGTTCCTCACTTTCTTTACCAAAGGGCTTGCACTAGCTTTCCTTGGGCCCATGGCGACTTATTGAGCAGTTGCAAGCACAAAAAACAATGGATGTTTATGAAATGTATTGTATGAACCCGCGGGGTGATGGTCACGCACTGGTAAACAATGGCACACTGAGTGTGAATGGTGCGGGAGACTGGCTTTGTGTGCACGGTGATGGGCGGACATGTACCGGACGATCGCTGAATCACGAGTCCAATCATGAACAGCGAAGCTAAATTTTGCCAAAAAAACGTGCCGAAAGTCGGATTTCACGAAAGTCGCTGCCAACGAAACGCGGGGGTGCACTGTACAGACAAAAGCGAAGAGTCGCCAAGCTGCTGAGGGGGTCAATATATCTGAAATACAAAGGGAGGCACTGGTCAATGAAACTGCAAATATAGAACTTAAGCTGAAGGAATCTTACAGGAGACAAGAATCGCATGAAGAACTAAAACCCATCAAGGAAACTGAAAAAAAAAAATCTTTTTTTATGCCAAATCTAAGGGAAAAACAACATCCAGTATTGGGCCCCTGCTTAGGCAAGATGGGACATACACAGATGGCAGCTAAGAAATGAGTGAAATATGTACTCAAATCTCAATACGACTTAGTGTTCAGTGAGCCACTGCCCAGAATCTGAATTTTTCCAACTTACAGCCATTGCTGCAAGTCCTCTCTTGGCGGCTAGATATTTTTAGCATGCTATTTACATTCCTTTTATTTATTCCCATTTTCCATTTATACACCTCAATCACATCCCCCCTAATTCTATGCCTTTCTAGAGAACACAGCTTCAGAGCACTCAGTCTATTCTCAAGGTTTCCCAGTGCATTTATATCCATTCTGTAATACGGTGACCAAAACTGTGTAGCATAATCTAAATGAGGCCTAACCAAAGATACATAGAACTGAAGAACCTGAAGTCTCCTATTATTTATGCTTCTTGACGTGAAGCCAAGGATTCTCTTCGCTTTACTGCAAACACTTATGCACTGTTGTCTTCGTTTTAGATTACTGCTAACCAGAACTCCCAAATCCTTTTCGCAATCAGTAATGCAGTGGTACGATGGAAATAAATGGTATCAAATACCGACACAGTGGAAATATAAACACATATGCAGTATAATGTGATCCTTTATTGACAACGTTTCACCCACACAGTGGGCTTTTTCAAGTCACACACAGATCTGTGTATGACTTGAAAAAGCCCACTGTGTGGGTGAAACGTTGTCAATAAAGGATCACATTATACTGCATATGTGTTTATATTTCCAATGCAGTGGTACCTTGAGTTACAAACTTAATTCGTTCCAGAAGGCTGTTCGAGTGCCGATACCAAATGAATTTGTTCTAATAAGGAATAATGTAAATTAGATTAGTCCATTTCAGATCCCTAAAAATACACTTACATAATTGTTCGAGTTGGGAGCTGTTCGAAACTTGAGGTATCACTGTATTAAGATCTACTACATTATTTAGTGTATATGTGACATGGTTATTTTCCTGTCTAATGTTTACAACTTTGCATTTGTCTATATTAAACTGTACCTGCCACTTCTCCGACCACTGCTTCAGTCTATTCACATCTTCCTGAATGAATTCAAAGGCCTATTTTGGTGTCATCGGCAAATTTGCTCATGTTGCTATTTATTCCCTCATCAATGTCATTTATGTAGATTGTGAACAACAAGGGATCCAACACTGACCCTTGTGGAACACAGCTCGTGACGCTTCCAAACTCTGATTTCTCCCCATTTATGCAAACTCTCTGCTGCCTATCCGTCAGCCACGCCTCTATTCAGGAAAAAATTTCTCCTATTCCGTATGCCTTAATTTTCCTCATTAGTCTCGGATGTGGGACTATTAAAAGCCTTATTAAAGTCCATATGCACAATACCATATTCATTACCATGATCTACCTCTGCAAATACCTTAGTGAAAAACGTTAATAAATTCTTAAGGCAAGAATACCCTTTTGTAAAACCATGCCGAGATTCATTATTCAATTTATGCCTTTCGAGATGGCTACGTATTGCCTTGGCAATTATTGATTCCATAAATTTTCCCACTATTGAAGTTAGGCTTATTGGTCTATAGTTCAAAGCTAAGGACCTGTCACCATCTTTGAAAATAGGTATCAAATTTGCCATTTTCCACATATTTGGCACTATGCCAGTTTGTAGTGATATGTTGAAAGGATTAGCTTAAGGTCTGATTTACTCTGTTCCAATTGTACAGGCAGGCCTCATTTACACAGCAGGTTTAGTTCTGGCTACTGCTTTAAGGTGAAACAGCCTTTTTTTTTTTTTTACTTTCAGATGCATAAAAAAGCCTGATAACATGTTTACACTATCATATACAGTACAGTGGACCCCCGCATAACGATCACCTCCGAATGCGACCAATTATGTAAGTGTATTTATGTAAGTGCGTTTTTACGTGTATGTTTGGGGGTCTGAAATGGACTAATCTACTTCACAATATTCCTTATGGGAACAAATTCGGTCAGTACTGGCACCTGAACATACTTCTGGAGTGAAAAAATATCGTTAACCGGGGGTCCACTGTATTAGGTAAGAAATAGAGCTAACCAAAAAATGCATACAAAGTACACACATTACTTACCTTGAAATATTTTCATTTTTAGCTTATACAATGGAGCCTCCGTTTTCATTTACCCTGGTTTTCGTCGATTTCGGTTTTCGACGACTTTTTTTTGTCAAAATAGTCCCAGTTTTTGTTCATTACCTCAGTACACAAATAACCTGCACATAAAAGAGAGGAGCTTACGATGACGTTTCGGTCCGACTTGGACCACTGACAAAGTCACACTAACCAGAGGTGGAGCAGGACGGCTATATATAGGCAGGAAGAGGTGGAGGTAGTGGTAGTACCAGAATTGTATATAATACCGACAAGATGAAATAAGACACATGCACAACACCCGGGCATCCCCATCGTAGACGTTTCGCCATCCAGCCAGCCACTGAATGGCGAAACGTCCACAACAAAGACAACTAGACGCCGCACATGTGTCTTAATTTCATCAGTAGTTGTAGTAGTAGTAGTAGAAGAGGAGGTGGTAGTAGTGGTAATGGTAGAAGTGGGAAATAAGGATGACGAGCCAGTCAAATACAAAGGAAGGGGAGCACTGCAAGAGAGCTAGATGCCCACAGAGGGAGAGCAAGCGCACAGAGGTGCGTGAAAGGGGAAGTGGTGAAATAAATGAAGAAGGAACAGAAACACGAGACAGGAGAGAGAAAGACAACCCAAAGGAGAAAAGGAAAGAGGAAAGGGGAAGAGGAAGAAGAAAAAGAAAAAGAAAAAATGAGGATTCAGGTTGTCACGGGTGTTCTGAAGTTTGGAGCATTTTACAATATAGTGGGAGAGGAAGGCATCTACATAGATGAAGCCAGGGCTAAGGCTCATACAAGGAAAGTTGTGTATTAGAGAGGATTCAACTAGACGGCGACTGTTCGAGTTGGAAGTAGGGAAGACAGTTTTAGCAGAAGACCAGTCAATAGGATGGCTATGATCTCTGACGTGACAGAAAAGAGCATTGTTAGTGTCGGCAAGCCTAACACTATTTTTGTGCTCCCTAAATCTGTCAGAAAGAGATCGACCAGTTTCTCCGAAGTATTGAAGAGGACAGGAGGAGCAAGAAATAGAGTAGACACCAGGAACATCTGTAGAGGGAGGAGAGGTATGAACGAGATTAGTGCGAAGAGTGTTAGTCTGGCGGAAGGTAAGCTTGATGTCTAAGGGACGGAGAGAATTGTTGAGATTAGAAAGACCGGAAATGTAGGGAAGGCAGAGGATAGAAGAGTTCCCATGAGTAGAGAGTTTGGGAGAGAAGAAATTGCGTTTAGCACGTGAGAGGGCAGAGTATGAAATGGGAAGGGTAGCCAAGACGGGAGAACGAATTATGAAGAGTGGAAATTTCTGCTGGAAGGAACTGAGGATCACAGATGCGGAGGGCACGGAGAAAGAGGGAGATAAGAACACTTTTCTTGACAGGGGAAGCATGATAGGAAAAGTAGTGAATGTACATGCCACTGTGCATAGGTTTACGGTAAACGGAAAAGGAAAAACCTGTATCTGAGCGGTGGACATGGACATCAAGGAAAGGAAGCAAGGAATTAGATTCCCATTCAGTTTTAAACTTAATGGAAGGGGCAAGATTATTAAGAGCTTCAAGAAAAGGTTGGAAGAGACTGGAGTCATGAGGCCACAGAGCAAAGATGTCATCCACATAGCGGAGCCAGAGTGAAGGTTGCACATCGAGGGTAGGAAGAAGAACAGTCTCGAAGTATTCCATGTAAAGATTAGCAAGGACAGGAGAGAGAGGAGAGCCCATAACGACACCGAAGGTTTGAGAATAATATTTCCCTTGGAAGGAAAAGGAGTTAGAGTCCACACACAGGCGGATCAGATCAAGAAAGACATCATTGGGGATAGGGAGATGAAGAAACCCTTCATGGGTCTTCTCTCTAAGGAAATCAAGGACATCATCAAGAGGGACATTGGTGAAGAGGGACTCAACGTCAAGACTAAGCATCTTACAGGTTGGGAGAGAGCGAACCCGTTCAATGAAGTCTTCAGAGTGACGGAGGTGGGCGGGAGAAAAAGTACCAAGGGAGTGAGGGTTTTGGCCAGCCAAGAAGCAAGAGAATAAGAGACAGAACCTCTAGAGGATATGATAGGACGAAGAGGAATATCAGGTTTATGAGTTTTGGGAAGGCCATAGAAATAGGGAAGAGAGGGACAGATGACACGAAACCATTGAACAAGGTCAAAGTCAGGAGGACAGAGGTTGAGAGAGTCCTTAGTTTTTTGTTGAAAGTTCTCTTGATGCGATCAAGAGGGTTGGAAACGAGAGGAGTGTAGGTGCGTGAGTCAGAGAGCAAGACATCAGCTTTACGGAGGTAATCCTCGCGATCAAGGATAACTACCGAATTACCTTTGTCAGAAGATAGTATGACAATGTTAGTGTTGGATTTAAGAGAAGAAAGAGCAAGTTGGTAACAGCGTGGAAGGTGGTGATTCTTAGAAAACAGACTAACAGGAGCAGGAAGGAGAGCACCACGAAAAGTGGACAAGTCAGGAAGATTACGGAAGCGAGATTGACGAAAGGAATCAAAAGAGCTAATCAGGGAAATACCAGCGCGAGGAATAGGCGAAGTGGCAAAGGAAAGGCCAAAACCAAGAAGTTCAAGCTCATACTGAGAGAGTGAGACAGAAGACAGATTAGTAACACAGTCAGTGAGGGAGAATTTAGACCAAGGGCTAGCTGAGATGAGACGTTGAAGTTTATTTTGTAGTTTGGAAGAATTAATTTGTGAATTCAGGCGAGCAGTGTCAAAGGCAATGGTAGAGAGGTGGTTACAGAGATCCTGTGGTAGAGCCGCAAAGAGAGCACGTTGACGTTGACGGAAAGTAAAGAAGGCATCTTCAACCTGTGATTTAGTAGAAAGAATGAGCTGTTGAAGTAGGAGACAGGCATGATCAGGAAAGGAAGTGCCCAGTGGGTTGGTTTTCAGGAAGTGGGAGAAGGAAGGGGGCAGAACTTGTTCAGCAAGACAGTCACATAGGAAGCGAAGCTGATTCTTACGACGCCTGGTAGCAATAAGAGCAGCCTCATAAGATCGAAAGAGGGGTTTAAAAGAGGGAAGAACATTAAAAAAGTTGGAGAGAATATGAAGCTTAACTGCGGGGTCCATAAATAACAAAAAGGCACAATACCGTGACTGGAACGATACACAAATAACCCGCACATAAAAGAGAGGAGCTTACGACGACGTTTCGGTCCGACTTGGACCATTGACAAAGTCACACTAACCAGAGGTGGAGCAGGACGGCTATATATAGGCAGGAAGAGGTGGAGGTAGTAGTAGTAGTAGTAGTACAAGAATTGTATATAATACCGACAAGATGAAATAAGACACATGCACAACACCCGGGCATCCCCATCATAGACACATGTGCGGAGTCTGGTTGTCTTTGTTGTGGACGTTTCGCCATCCAGTGGCTGGCTGGATGGCGAAACGTCTACGATGGGGATGCCCGGGTGTTGTGCATGTGTCTTATTTCATCTTGTCGGTATTATATACAATTCTTGTACTACCACTACTACTACTACCTCCACCTCTTCCTGCCTATATATAGCCGTCCTGCTCCACCTCTGGTTAGTGTGACTTTGTCAATGGTCCAAGTCGGACCGAAACGTCGTAGTAAGCTCCTCTCTTTTATGTGCGGGTTATTTGTGTATCGTTCCAGTCATGGTATTGTGCCTTTTTGTTATTCATTACCTCAGTTTTCGTCCATCATACCGAATGTGTCTGCCTGCTCATGCCTACACAAAACATCCCACGTACGCATTCTGAGTCAGTCTGGCTTTGTTTCTCGTCGAGTGAGCGTTACCCTGCACATTCGTATGAAAAATTTCATTATAAATGCATTGTTTTTTGTGCTTGTTTATTGAGTGCAACTGTTAAATAAGCCATCATGGGGCCAAAGAAAGTTCCAAGTGCCAGCCCTTTGATAAAGAAGGCAAGAAACATGATACAATTCAAGAAAGTATGAAAGTGGCACATGTGTGGTCGATCTCATCAGGATGTACGGCAAGTCCTCATCAACGATCAGTTCCATCCTGGCAAAGAAAAAAGAAATCAAGGAAGCTGATGTTGCGAAAGGGGTAAATGTGCTAATGAATCCGAGATCGCAAACTATCGAAGATGTTGACAAGTTGTTGGTGTGGATCAATGAAAAAGTTAGCGGGACATAGTGTTGTGGAGGCAATAATTTGCAAGAAGGCAAGGCAGTTACATCAAGATCTCAAAGAATATGCCTGGAATGAGTGCTGTTGTTAGTCAATTTAAGGCCAGCAGAAACTGGTTCAACAAATTCAAGAAGCAATCTGGCATATACAGTGTTAAAGTAAGGTCTTCCATATGCCAACAAGTCTCTTCAATAAAGGTAAAAGCGATTTAAATGTTCGTTTACCCATTTCATTAGTGCTTTATATTTATTTCTTATTGTTTTGTGGATGTAAAACTATTGTTATTCTCTATAAAATGTATGTTTTGTTAATACTTTTCGGTGTCTGGAATGAATTAATTGGATTTACATTATTTCTTATGGGAAACATTGCTTCAATTTTCATTGAATTCGGTTTTCGCCAGGCTCTCTGGAACAAATAAAAAACGAAAACAGAAGTTCCACTGTAATAACATTACCAACCTTAAAATATTTTCAGTTTTGGCTTATAGTAAGTGGTGATTATATTTATTTTATAAAGTCTGAATAAATGAAGAAAGAGTATGATGAAAACTGTTGCATTACCGAAATGCCGTAAAGAGGGGCCCTCCTGTATATCGTTTTTATTTTAACTGATTTTCATGCAGCCAAGTTACTTAGTTCTTTTATTTTTTATTGTTTTAATCATGACTGATACTATCCAACAGCTACACTGCTAATAAGAAAATATATGACAGGGACTACAAGGAAAATACATCACCAATTTTTTATTTTTGTTATCCTAGGCATTTTACACATACCAATATACTACTGTGCAAGAAAACTGCGATAACCTAAAATTTGTGTAATTGTGCTTGTGTAAATGTACCTTAATAAACTTCCAGTAATTTTCAAATAAAATAAACTGGCAGAAGTTGGAGACAAATGGTATAAAGTACCAACATGATAGAAAAGTGGACAAATGCACTACATATAATGCATTAATGGTAAAGGATCATATTATATAGTATTTGTATACATTTCTTGTGGTAGTAGCTGCAGATAAGTAGAATAATCTGTCAGGTAGTATCACTGAAGCCACAACTTTGAATAGCCTGAAATACAAATTTTTTAAGAAACAACAAAAAAGAAAAGTCAAGAGAGATTATGAAGTTAAAGATCCAGAAATAAAAAGAAATGTGCATCAGGACAAAAACAAGCTACACACAAAGTTACTAGTAACATGGCTCTGATAAATACACGGATTAAAACCAAACAAATTCCCGGGCCCTGATAAATTGTTCTCAAGGGTTTTAAAGGAATGTAAGGAGGAACTTAGCAAACTATTTTCTAGTCTCTCCAACATATCACTACACTGAACTGAATTCTCGAAAGACCCCGCCATCTGCCAATCAATTTAGAGCTATTTTTAAAAAGCGCCTCATCTTCTCAACACTACGCTATACCAAACAACCAGTTCGTCCACCTTTATCCCTGTTCTTCCAGTCTTCCTCAAACCCACATAGAAAATTAATTACTCATCTTGTTCCATTATACTCCTGCTGAAGCTAACTTTCTGTATCTTCCCCATCACTCTGAACTGTCCCATAAACTGAAGACATCGAGGCAGTTTGAAAATGCTTAAGAAAACCCACTTAAATGAACATCACTGAATCAGTTTGAAGTATTAATTCACACTTAAAATTGTACCATTTTTCACTTAGCTACCTCTATGTACATTTAAAAACTCCTACTTAATAACCCATGTCTAGTTCTTAGGTTGTCTTCATGCATTAATTTGCCCAAAATGCACAGCATATTGGAGGCTTTCTTTTGTACCTAACAATACTGTATTATATGTAAACTACATTACTTGTATACTGCAGAAAAGAAATATATTATTTGTATTTGTAGAGAAGAGCTGGTGAGGGGCTCCTGATTTAGGGAATTGGATCTGTGCTCCAGTTCCCCGAATTAAACCTGAATGCCTTCCACATCCCCCCGGCGCTGTATAATCGTACGGGTTTAGAGCTTCCCCTTGATTATAATAATAATAATAATAATAATGTAGAGAAGAGCTCAACCTCATGGAGGTGAACTCTTCTCCAGGCTGAGGGAGTCGCCACCTCAAATTATTTCTCTGAGGTTGATAGACTGATGTAGATCATCTTCACCTTACCACTACCCCTACTGCCTACAATACACTATCTTCTGTATCTGATAAAGCCTACCATGGAGGTGAAACATTTCAACAATAAGGATACCAAATTGTTGTACATGCATCTTACTCATCAACTGTATAATAATATTGTTAGACTTCATTTAGACTGCTCCACAGTTCTGGTCACAGTATTACAGAGAATGTACAGAGAAGGATGACCCCATGTATCAGAAATGTTTCCTACGAGGATAGACTGAGGGCACTGTCTATCCTACGAGGATAGACTGAGGGCACTGTCTATCCTACGAGGATAGACTGAGGGCACTGTCTATCCAACAAGGAGAGACTGAGGGCACTGTCTACCTTTCGAGGATAGACTGTGGACAGTATCCTACAAGGATAGACTGAGGACACTGTCTATCCTACGAGGATAGACTGAGGACACTATCCTACGAGGATAGACTGAGGACACTATCCTACGAGGATAGACTGAGGACACTATCCTACGAGGATAGACTGAGGACACTATCCTACGAGGATAGACTGAGGACACTGTCCTACGAGGATAGACTGAGGATACTATCCTACGAGGACAGACTGAGGACACTATCCTACGAGGACTGAGGACACTATCCTACGACGATAGACTGAGGACACTATCCTACGACGATAGACTGTCTATCCTACGAGGATAGACTGAGGGCACTGTCTATCCTACGAGGATAGACTGAGGACACTATCCTACGAGGATAGACTGAGGACACTATCCTACGAGGATAGACTGAGGACACTATCCTACGAGGATAGACTGAGGACACTATCCTACGAGGATAGACTGAGGACACTATCCTACGAGGATAGACTGAGGACAGTGAACCTACACACTCGGGTGTAGAATTAGAGGATATAATTGAGGTGTATAAATGGAGCAGGAATAATAAAGAGGATGTAAATAACGCCCTAAAAATATGTAAGCAAGTCAGGACTCGCAACAAAGGGCTTACGTTAGAACAGTTTAGATTTAGAAAGTATATAGGAAAGTATTAGTTCGGTAATAGTTGTGGATGAAGGGAAGAAAACCCGAGTAACATTATTGAAGGTAAAACCTGTGTAGCTTTAAAAATAGGTTAGACAAGTACATGACTTGAAGCTGCCTAGCGTAGGCCAGTAGGCCTGCAGCAGTGCTTTTTGTTCTAATAAGTTAGAGCAGCCTAGGCAATAGGCTTACTGCAGTGCTTCATTCTGATATTCTCGTGTTTACAAACTTTTGATACCAGTGTTTACATTTTTACACATAGTTCTAACTAACAACCTCCTCTCGAGGAGTAAACTAGACAGCATCAGTGTTAAGAGCATGAGAAAGATGATAATAGACAATATAAGAGTGGTTGAGGCAGGATGACACAGATAATTAACAATAAATACCAGTGTAACAATACAGGCCAGCTGGGTGCTGCTCAGCCTCCCTTACCAAGGACAATATTACCATTCATCACACCTTATTAAACACCAACAAATCTTCTTCATTATATATAAAAACACTTACAAATATTATATAATATTGTTAAACATATTTTAATTTTTTTCCAAGTATATTGGTGTTGGAGTTATTTTAAATATTTCAAAGCTGCCAATATCTATTAAAATTTATTCTTAAAAAACTTTATTATTCATTACTACACGTCATATTTTCCTAATGGAATTCAATTACTTTTACTTGTATATTATTGCATACAGAAAATTATTTATTAAAATAACTTTCAAAATTTAATTGAGCAAATTTGTCTCTATATAATATTAGTAAAATTATTAAATTTAGGAAAACATTGTATTAGATAATAATATTCTAATATATTTACAGATATTACAATTACATAGTATTGGTCATTATAACTATAAATAAATCAATGATTGTTTCTCTACAAGTTAATATTTGTTACATGTGAAGCAGCGGTTATTATTAACGGTTTTATTGAGAAGCCGGTTACTAAACTCAAGTGAAGTGTCGGCGTCTTACTCTGCAAGAAAGGCTGAGAGCACTTAGAGTTGTGGCAGGTTTTCATCCCAGGTATGGTGCTAATGTTAAAATTGTGAAAATGATGTATCTTGCTTATATTAGATCATTGGTTGATTATGCGGCGCCACTACTTGCACTCGTGTCTGACTGGAAGCTTGGAGGGCTGGAAAAACTGCAAAACGAAGCAATGAGGATCATCCTAGGATGCCCTCGTACTGCCAAAATTTTAAATATGCGGAAAGAACTTAATATTCCAAGCATTAGAGATCGTGTTACTGAAAGAAATATCCTTATTGGGGTCAATATGCTTAGGCTAGCCCATTCAAACCCCTGCACAGAAGCCCTCCAAACTTTCCTCAGCACTGGTGAACATCCTTCCAGATGGATCGAAAAAACTGGAACCGACCTCCGCATGAACCAGCTACATGATCTATATCAAGTTAGGCAACAGAGACATTTCCCTGCTCCATGGGATATTACCCCATTCCAAACTACCATTCCTCCATTTCCCCCCAAAACTCTTCTTAAATCACAACCAAAGCTTCGTCTTGAAGCCAAACATGATGCCTTAAGCTGTATTGATAACTTAGTCACACAGAACACTCTTTCACAAATTATTTACGTCGATGGTTCTGTTCACCAGTCCACTGGTGCAGCTGGTAGTGCTGCTGTTGTCATACACTGGTGCAGCTGGTAGTGCTGCTGTTGTCACACAGAGTGATGGCTCTCATAAAGAAATTGGAGCACGCATCAATAACTGGGCCTCTACCCTTCAAACAGAACTGTTTGCCATACTCCTTGCACTCAAATGTGTCCATGTATCTAAGGTTGACACTTCAATTGTAACTGATTCTCTGTCATCCATAAATGCTCTCAACTCATTAAGTATAAATTGTGGCATGCTTGTGTCAGAAGCCAGACATAGATATGGTAAGATTGTGGACAGTGGAGTCAGTGCACATGCTGTGGATTCCATCTCACATTGGTCTTCAGATGCATGATAGAACTGATAAATTGGCTAAGCTGTATGCTTTCAAAGAGGGAGTAGATTACAATCTTGGCTTGTCAGTTAGCAGTTTGAGAACAATAATACGAAAAGAACTTCAAATGAACTTTATTGACTTAAGACTTAGGGAGATTGACACAAGTCAGTCCATCTATCATCATTCCATCATGCAGGAGGAGCCACATGTCTATGGTGCATCCAGCAAGATAAGCAGACTCTTGGATGTCACTACTGCCCGGCTCCGGCTGGGTTACAAGTATCTTTGGCAGGTTAAATCACCACCACCAGATGTAGACCAAACGAAATGTAAACTTTGCCAGATGGACTATGTCACACCCTGCGTCATTATGTACTGGAGTGTGATCAAATTAATGAATTTAGAAACAACTCACTCAGAAATGTTCAAGAAATGGCGAAGTATTTTATCCACAGTGGTATATTGCAGACCATTCTGGAGAAATACCCTGACTTTGCTAGCTGTAAATAAAGCATTACCACATGTGTGCATGTGTGTGTGTGTGTGTGTGTGTACTCACCTATTTGTGGTTGCAGGGGTCGAGTCCTAGCTCCTGGCCCCGCACATTCGTGTATGTGTGTGTGTGTGTGTGTGTGTGTGTGTGTGTGTGTGTGTGTGTGTGTGTGTGTGTGTGTGTGTGTGTGTGTGTGTGTGTGTGTGTGTGTGTGTGTGTGTGTGTGTGTGTGTGTGTGTGTGTGTGTGTGTGTTAGTTACTATTTTGTCCTAGGCACATGTCGATTAGACACTAGGCCTGTTGTGTGTGTGTGTGTGTGTGTGTGTGTGTGTGTGTGTGTGTGTGTGTGTACTCACCTATTTGTACTCACCTATTTGTGGTTGCAGGGGTCGAGTCCTAGCTCCTGGCCCCGCCTCTTCACCGGTTGCTACTAGGCCCTCTCTCTCCCAGCTCCATGAGCTTTATCAAACCTCGTCTTAAAACTGTGTATGGTTCCTGCCTCCACTACGTCATTTTCTAGGCTATTCCACTGCCTTACAACTCTATGTGTGTGTGTGTGTGTGTGTGTGTATGAGTACCTAATCGTACCACCTAATTGTGGTTTGCTAGGTCTGTGTTCTCAGCTTGCCTCGTTAGGTATTCCTGGATTATAATTGGTTCAGCCTGAATACCACAAGGTTATGATTGGTTAAACCATACCACGGGCGGGACTGAACCCGCGGTCAGAGAGTTATGATAGGTTATTGTCTCTCAGAGGTGAGGAACTTGTTAGTGTCGGTGTGTGTTGTTCCTGCTTGTTGTGTGTGTCTGGAGTCCCTACTGCCCTTCCTACTGCTGTCTCGTACGCTGTTTCTCGCTCCTGAAGTTCTCCTAGAAGTTCTTGACTCCTCTTACATCCTTGACGTCTTGCAGATTTAAGGAAGCTGAGGTATACAAAGGTTATAGTTAATCTGACTGTTAACTTGACTCACTAATATAGCAAGGTATCATGTACCTAGGTACATGTAACACTAGTGTACATAGGGAGGAGAGACGGAACTAACTTTGCCAGATGGATTATTGTCACACATTGCGTCATTATGTACTGGAGTGTGATAAAATTAATGAATTTAGAAACAACTCACTCAGAAGTGTTCAAGAAATGGCTAAGTATTTTATCCACAGTGGTATATTACAGACCATTCTGGAGAAATACCCTGACTTTGCTAGCTGTAAATAATGCATTACCACATATGTGCATGTGTGTGTGTGTGTGTGTGTGTGTACTCACCTAGTTGTACTCACCTAGTTGAGGTTGCGGGGGTCGAGTCCGAGCTCCTGGCCCCCGCCTCTTCACTGATCGCTACTAGCTTCACTGTGTGTGTGTGTGTGTGTGTGTTTATGTGTGTATGTGTATGAATTTGTATGTGTGTGTGTGTGTGTGTGTGAGAGAGAGAGAGACTCAGCAATCAACATTTGCACCAATAACTCACTACAGTTGTGACCGGGTGTGGAAGTGTGAATTGCTCATTACTCTAAAATTTGTTCATGATTGCAGCCATGTATAAACGTAAGTAACCATTCTTACAGTATTCATTACCTTTGTAACTTGTGAGTTCATTACCTTTGTAACTTGTGAGTTCATTACCTTTGTAACTTGTGAGTTCATTACCTTGTACCTAGTTCAGCCATCAAAACTTTGGAGCCCGGTCCCTGGACCCATTGTGTACCTCTGTAATCTGTAAATACCTTTGTAACTTGTCATGATTGTGACTAGACCTACCTGGAGTTCATTACCTTTGTAAATTGTGAGTTCATTACCTTTGTAAATTGTGAATTCATTACCTCTGTAACTTGCTCAGCTATCAAAACTTTGAGGCCCAGTCCCTGGACCAATTATGTACCTCTGTAATCTTTTGACTACCGCCCACAGGATGGGTATGGGGTGCATAATAAACATATTAAACTAACTAACTAAACTTCCAAAGCTCAAGTGTTCTCGTTTATCTAGGTACATGATATACGATTTATAATACTCTTCTAAAGCTCTTGTACTTATATACATAGGCATTATAACACTTGTACTCGCAGCTCCACTTGTTTCCAAAATACTTCATTCTTGTACAAAAGACTGTTTACCTGGAGTTTACCTGGAGAGAGTTTCGGGGGTCAACGCCCCCGCGGCCCGGTCTGTGACCAGGCCTCCTGGTGGATCAGCGCCTGATCAACCAGGCTGTTGCTGCTGGCTGCACGCAAACCAACGTACGAGCCACAGCCCGGCTGATCAGGAACTGACTTTAGGTGCTTGTCCAGTGCCTGCTTGAAGACTGCCAGGGGTCTGTTGGTAATCCCCCTTATGTGTGCTGGGAGGCAGTTGAACAGTCTCGGGCCCCTGACACTTATTGTATGGTCTCTTAACGTGCTAGTGACACCCCTGCTTTTCATTGGGGGGATGGTGCATCGTCTGCCAAGTCTTTTGCTTTCGTAGTGAGTGATTTTCGTGTGCAAGTTCGGTACTAGTCCCTCTAGGATTTTCCAGGTGTATATAATCATGTATCTCTCCCTCCTGCGTTCCAGGGAATACAGGTTTAGAAACCTCAAGCGCTCCCAGTAATTGAGGTGTTTTATCTCCGTTATGCGCGCCGTGAAAGTTCTCTGTACATTTTCTAGGTCGGCAATTTCACCTGCCTTGAAAGGTGCTGTTAGAGTGCAGCAATATTCCAGCCTAGATAGAACAAGTGACCTGAAGAGTGTCATCATGGGCTTGGCCTCCCTAGTTTTGAAGGTTCTCATTATCCATCCTGTCATTTTTCTAGCAGATGCGATTGATACAATGTTATGGTCCTTGAAGGTGAGATCCTCCGACATAATCACTCCCAGGTCTTTGACGTTGGTGTTTCGCTCTATTTCGTGGCCAGAATTTGTTTTGTACTCTGATGAAGATTTAATTTCCTCATGTTTACCATATCTGAGTAATTGAAATTTCTCATCGTTGAACTTCATATTGTTTTCTGCAGCCCACTGAAAGATTTGGTTGATGTCCGCCTGGAGCCTTGCAGTGTCTGCAATGGAAGACACTGTCATGCAGATTCGGGTGTCATCTGCAAAGGAAGACACGGTGCTGTGGCTGACATCCTTGTCTATGTCGGATATGAGGATGAGGAACAAGATGGGAGCTAGTACTGTGCCTTGTGGAACAGAGCTTTTCACCGTAGCTGCCTCGGACTTTACTCTGTTGACGACTACTCTCTGTGTTCTGTTAGTGAGGAAATTATAGATCCATCGACCGACTTTTCCTGTTATTCCTTTAGCGCGCATTTTGTGCGCTATTACGCCATGGTCACACTTGTCGAAGGCTTTTGCAAAGTCTGTATATATTACATCTGCATTCTTTTTGTCTTCTAGTGCATTTAGGACCTTGTCGTAGTGATCCAGTAGCTGAGACAGACAGGAGCGACCTGTTCTAAACCCATGTTGCCCTGGGTTGTGTAACTGATGGGTTTCTAGATGGGTGGTGATCTTGCTTCTTAGGAAGGCAAGGAAAGCAAGGCACACAAGATTTCCACCCCAAAAAAATTAAGTACAAAGATCGATCGCTAACGCATTCACCTCACACACTGAGGTCCGGGGTTGGAATCTCGGGTACGGCTAGAATACATTAGGACGTTTTTCCATAAGATACCTGCTGTCCCTCTTCACCCATCAGTTTAAAATGGGCATCTGGATGTTAGTGGACTGGTGTGGGTGGCATCCCGGGACAAAATCTCCCGCTAGAATTGTTGGAATATTCCTGCTTAATATCCTATGTAGAGGAATTGACTATATATTGTTGTCTCGGGGGAAAATATCCAGTTACTATCACTAGTTGTCCATGAGACGTTGTCATTTCTATTGCAAGAATGTTATCTTCGTCAACATGAATATTTTTAAATGTATAGCCTAATTTTACTAAGATGGCTACCCCACTAAATGGTCCTCTCGATTTCTCCACAGAGTAACCACGTAATTTAATATGTTGATCAACTCTTGCAGCAGTCTCGTTCAGAAGTATAACATCGGGATTGTAATTATGTAGTTCAACCTCAAGAAGGTAACGGTTATTAAAGAAATGTTGAACATTAAGTTGGAAAACTGTAATCCCCATTATTTCTTGTTCTTCGCTCGTACACTGCGTTCTGAACGCCTGCAAGTAATGTCATGTGTTGTATCCACACTATCCCTGCTGGACTCATCAAGGGGAGTTAGTTTAATATGTTTATTATGCACCCCATACCCATCCTGTGGGCGGTAGTCAAAAGATTACAGAGGTACATAATGGGTCCAGGGACTGGGCCTCAAAGTTTTGATAGCTGAGCAAGTTACAGAGGCAATGAATTCACAATTTACAAAGGTAATGAACTCACAATTTACAAAGGTAATGAACTCCAGGTAGGTCTAGTCACAATCATTACAAGTTACAAAGGTATTTACAGATTACAGAGGTACACAATGGGTCCAGGGACCGGGCTCCAAAGTTTTGATGGCTGAACTAGGTACAAGGTAATGAACTCACAAGTTACAAAGGTAATGAACTCACAAGTTACAAAGGTAATGAATACTGTAAGAATGGTTACTTACGTTTATACATGGCTGCAATCATGAACAAATTTTAGAGTAATGAGCAATTCACACTTCCACACCCGGTCACAACTGTAGTGAGTTATTGGTGCAAATGTTGATTGCTGAGTCTCTCTCTCTCTCTCACACACACACACACACACACACACACATACAAATTCATACACACACACACATAAACACACACACACACACACACACACAAACTCATACACACACGCACACACACTCATACTCACACACACTCATACACACACTCACACTCATACACACACACACTCATACTCACACACACACACACACACACACACACACACACACACACACACACACACACACACACATGCACACATGTGGTAATGCTTTATTTACAGCTAGCAAAGTCAGGGTATTTCTCCAGAATGGTCTGTAATATACCACTGTGGATAAAATACTTAGCCATTTCTTGAACACTTCTGAGTGAGGGAGGAGGGAACTTTTGCGTAGGTGCTTGTGTATTAAGAATGCCATCATCTTCACTAGAGGTAGTAATATTAACAGAGTCATTAGAATCGGTAGAGTCATCATCAGAAAACTGAGGTGTGTTATTCCCTGTTACAGGAAGCAGAGGCTCGTGAGAGTTAATGGGAGACAGTGGAGGCTCCAAGGGAAAAGTAGGCAGGCAAGGTGAGTCACCCTGGGAAAGTTCCTGTTCAACAGGATTAGCTTCAATAGCGGGAGAGTAGGCACCACTTTCTGGGGCATTGTTATGTTCAGGTGTTGACTTATCGGGTTGAGGGGAGTTGACAACCTGGGTTTGTGAGGTGGGCGATCCCTGAGCCAGGGATGACTTAGGCTTATTTTTAGATGTAGAGTAGGGAACATACTTCTTGTTATGAGAAGGCTGGGTCATAATAGCCTTCACATTTTCTGGGATAGTGATGGGAGTGATCCCATTAGCCATTAACAGATCATTTAAAACCTGAGAGCAGAGTTGAATGTCACCATCTGCTATGTCTTTGGCCAACATGTACATTAGTTGTGCTCTAGTCATATCCCCGGCTGTGGATACCTGAGACATAGGAGATGACACTGAACCTTGTTGTTGCGTTTGTGTATGGTGTAAGTGAGGGTTAGATTGGGGCGCTCCTAGAGGGGCAGAATTCCAAACATTGGAACCATTGGTAGAGACCTGAGGAGTCCCACTTGATCCAGGCAGAGCTGGGAAGGAAGTTTGGGACATCGTTGGCGGTACCTGGGGAGTGGTCTTCTTAGCAGTGGCCAGTTTCTTGGCTTCAAGAATTTTCTGCATTTCCTTTTTCCTTTCAGGACAAATAGCAGAAACAGCATGATGTTTTCCATTGCAGAGGACACATTTAGGTGTATTTTTGTTGGTACAATCTCTATACGAATGTTGGCCAGAGCAAATGCTACAAATCTGCCCTTGAGTACTGCATTTATTGTTGTTATGACCAAAGGCATAACACTTGAAACATTGTGTCACACTGACAAATCGTTCAAGGGAGATTTGGTCAGGTGTACATCTGGTGCCAAAACATTTGAATCCATGTTGACACAAGTTTGGCCTCCTCAGGTGTCTCAAGTATTAGCTTTAAGGTCACCTTGTTGTTGGTAGGATTAGAGAATTTATGTGCTTCTACAGCCCTAAAGTCAGAATTCTCGGTATTAATGTCGTCAACAATTTCATTCACTGTGCTATGTTTCATGAAACTGTTGATTCTGGCCACAAACACAGTCCTCTGAGCTTGATAGCTATCAGGTGCAACTGGGGTAACACCAGAAGTCTTGAGTTTTTCAAGCACATCATGCTTCAGAAGTTGAAGTAACTCTTCTTCCGAAGAGAGGAGAAGTACTGCTCCAGCGTGGGTTTGAAAAACATCCACTGGAGCAACAGTTGAGTTGGAGCAAATACATGTGAGAATTTCTCTCATTGTCATTTGATTGCCGTCAATGCGTAATCTTACACGTATCCTCGCCATGATGTTGAGGAAGGAACACCTGGCAGAGGAGTTTCTTAACAAAAAGGGAACTTTCCTTGATGTTAAACTAGCATCCTATTACAGCTGACTTATGGTCAGCCCCTAAGATAGCCTACCCTCGAGTAGTGAGGGGAAAGGGCCCAAGGCAAAGATCGGCTGGATTTTAAAAAAACACACGGGCTACCAGATGGTCAAAATGCCTTGTGTTAACTCGCCAAAGCGAAGTTGCCGAAAAAGAAGAAGATAGGACAGTCAGAAGGATAGCAATGTATGTAGTGTGTTAAGTGTGTGGGCCAGTGTTGATGTATGGGTGAGGGTAGGATGGGGGGATGGGGATGAGAGGGGTGAACAAGCAAGCAAGTCACCGCCTTACCCTCTTGATGGGATGGGGCTCGAAGTGACTGCAAGCAAGTTTCCTCTCAGCTCTGGTGAAGAATTACTCAGGATAACACAAGAAAATTCCCGAGCAACAGTGTTCAGAGTTGCTCAGCTGAAGAGCAGGAACGACGACGTCTTCTCTCCACGGTGGCTGGGCTGCTTCTCCGTCTACAATTAAAGAGTGAATTGTGTCAACATTCATGCTCCATTCATCCACCAAGGTTTTTAATACCATGGTGGCTGGTGAGGATTGTGCCCCCCCCCACCCACCTGCCTCCCCCCTACCCACCTCCACCCCCCCATCCCCCTACCACCCCCACCCTCCCACCCACCCCCACCACCACCTCCACCTCAATCCCCCCACCCCCCTCTTCACTATAATACATTCACAGCATCTTCACTATAATACATTCACTACATCTTCACTATAATATATTCACTACATCTTCATAATACATTCACTGCATGTTCATTATAATACATTCACTGCATGTTCATTATAATACATTCACTGCATGTTCATTATAATACATTCACTGCATGTTCATTATAATACATTCACTGCATGTTCATTATAATACATTCACTGCATGTTCATTATAATACATTCACTGCATGTTCATTATAATACATTCACTGCATGTTCATTATAATACATTAACTGCATGTTCATTATAATACATTCACTGCATGTTCATTATAATACATTCACTGCATGTTCACTATAATACATTCACTGCATCTTCAATATATTGCTAATAAGGACCACAATACATATATTCCAACCTCACTATAATCTCCAAGAGTGTTATATTTACTAGGTTATACAGGTAATCTGTATCTTGTTAGTATATTCCAACCTAACTATAATCTCCAAGAGAGATATATTTACTAGGTTATACTGGTAATCTGTATCTTGTTTTACCATCTGGAGAAGACCCGGGCCGGAAGTACCGGCAAATCATCAAGAAGAAATACATTGTTACTCTTGTTAGCATAAACATCAGTAATGGATTCACCAAATAAATACAAGTATATGCCAGACAATGCTTGTAAAAGGAAGAGAGAAGAGGAAAATTCTCTGTTTCCTCCATCCAAAAAATCTAATGAAGGAAAAATGAGCAAGAAGAGTTGGTGTCAGGACAAGAAAAATGAGACAAAAATAATGTATGAAAATCTTCTTTCTGATCTGAGAACGAAACTATGGATAACGAAGTGTATGCCAGACAATGCTAGTAAAAGGAAGAGAGAAGAGGAAAACTTAAAGTTCCCTCCCTCCAAAATATCTAATGAAGGAAAAATGAACAACAAGACTTGCTGTCAGGACAAGAAAAATGAGGTCACCCTGGAGGTCACCCAACCATTGCGAAAGTCTGATATCGTCGCCATTCTTAATAATACTCCTCGTCCTTTTGGCAAAAGATGCAAAGTTGTCTCCAGCGATTATCTACTTGATGGACATCGTCTACCCAAGGGTCACGGTCGCTTTGTAGTGACGAAGGAAACCACTCATGTTGTCTCTCTGTACTTCTGCCTAGATGGTACCTTAATCTACTACAATGGCGGCAATCCTGAGTTCGCCAACAAAATAGTAAATGACTACTACAAGCAGCACCCCTGCTTCAGAAGAGTCCTAAGTGTTGGTGAAGTACCACAATATGCTGGTACCTGCGTGTACCATGCTATAGCATTCATGGACATAGTTGTTAGTTCCAAGCTCACGGACCCTGATGACATCAACCGCTGGTTCACCACCAAAATGAAATATAACCCGGATATTACAGCAATCAACATAGTCAGGACAATGTTGACTGAATTCAATAATGATATAGTTACTTCCTGCAATGATCCACAAGAGAGCGTATTGTTGGCAGACGTTAAAGCTCATCTACTAGTTGCTGACAAGAAGACTCTTAAGCGTCCACTGGACGCTGAGACGCCTTCAACACCTCCACAAAACATGATGAAACTCTGAATGATCAAATAAAGAGAACACCAAGAAGTTGTCCGTGTGTGTGTGTGTGTGTTTACCTGGAGTTTACCTGGAGAGAGTTCCGGGGGTCAACGCCCCCGCGGCCCGGTCTGAGACCAGGCCTCCTGGTGGATCAGAGCCTGATCAACCAGGCTGTTGCTGCTGGCTGCACGCAAACCAACATACGAGCCACAGCCCGGCTGATCCGGAACTGACTTTAGGTGCTTGTCCAGTGCCAGCTTGAAGACTGCCAGGGGTGTGTGTATTTATGATTTATATTTTACATTTATATATTTAGGATAAATTCAATAACAATGGTATTTCATTTTTTTATGTTTGAGTTAATAATGTAATAAGGATATTATTATTATTATTATTATCATTATTATTATTATTATTGTAAGTTCCGTGGAGTTTCCTTAAAAATTAGATAAAACAAATAAAAATGTTGAGTGTTGGCCAGACAAGACTGTAGCACTTTTATCAAGCATACCTCGGGTGGGGTTAGAACTCCAGGTCACAGATATTGTATTTTGTTGGGATTTTTAACACTGGAGGGTTAGCCAACCAGGATAACAAAAGAAAGTCATCCAGGACTGTCTGTCTTATTTCCATTGTGGTCTTCAATCTTGTCTCCCAGGATGCCACCCACACCAGTCCACTAACACCCAGGTACCTACTTGCTGCTAGGTGAATATGACAACAGGTGTAAGGAAACACATCGAAATATTTCTACCCCGCCAGGAATCGAACCCGGACCCTCCGTATGTGAAGCGAGAACTTTGCCAGCCAGGTCACCCAGGATGCCACCCACACCAGTCCACTAACACCCAGGTACCCACTTGCTGCTAGGTGAACAGGACAACAGGTGTAAGGAAACATGTTGAAATGCGTCATTAAGTAATGTGTCATTAAGTAATGTCATTAACTAATAGCGGGTAGGACACTGTAACTGTTGTGTCATTAAACAATTCAAACTTTAAATTCATTTGTTTATTTTTAAGTTGTACAAAGTTAATAAAGTTTACATTTAATAAAACACTGATGGACACAAAACAAAGCCATTAACTAGTATGTAAGACATTTCAGACAAAAATACAAAATAACAAAGATAGCTAATAAATAATGGTACAATTTTTAAAAATATGACTTAATGTTGTAATGTGATTCAATAATATTGAGTTAAGTAAGACTTGTACAACAGTTAACTACAATTATATGTACAATAATGTTGAGTTAAGTAAGACTTGTACAAAAGTTAACTACAATTATATGTACAATGATGTTGAGTTAAGTAAGACTTGTACAACAGTTAACTACAGTTATATGTACAATAATATTGAGTTAAGTAAGACTTGTACAACAGTTAACTACAATTATATGTACAATAATATTGAGTTAAGTAAGACTTGTACAACAGTTAACTACAATTATATGTACAATAATATTGAGTTAAGTAAGACTTGTACAACAGTTAACTACAATTATATGTACAATAATATTGAGTTAAGTAAGACTTGTACAACAGTTAACTACAGTTATATGTACAATAATATTGAGTTAAGTAAGACTTGTACAACAGTTAACTACAGTTATATGTACAATAATGTTGAGTTAAGTAAAACTTGTACAACAGTTAACTACAGTTATATGTACAATAATGTTGAGTTAAGTAAGACTTGTACAACAGTTAACTACAATTATATGTACAATAATGTTGAGTTAAGTAAGACTTGTACAACAGTTAACTACAATTATATGTACAATAATGTTGAGTTAAGTAAGACTTGTACAACAGTTAACTACAGTTATATGTACAATGATGTTGAGTTAAGTAAGACTTGTACAACAGTTAACTACAATTATATGTACAATAATGTTGAGTTAAGTAAGACTTGTGCAACAGTTAACTACAATTATATGTACAATAATGTTGAGTTAAGTAAGACTTGTACAACAGTTAACTACAGTTATATGTACAATAATGTTGAGTTAAGTAAGACTTGTACAACAGTTAACTACAGTTATATGTACAATAATGTTGAGTTAAGTAAGACTTGTACAACAGTTAACTACAGTTATATGTACAATAATGTTGAGTTAAGTAAAAGTTGTACAACAGTTAACTACAATTATATGTACAATAATATTGAGTTAAGTAAGACTTGTACAACAGTTAACTACAATTATATGTACAATGATGTTGAGTTAAGTAAGACTTGTACAACAGTTAACTACAATTATATGTACAATAATGTTGAGTTAAGTAAGACTTGTACAACAGTTAACTACAATTATATGTACAATAATGTTGAGTTAAGTAAGACTTGTACAACAGTTAACTACAGTTATATGTACAATAATGTTGAGTTAAGTAAGACTTGTACAACAGTTAACTACAATTATATGTACAATAATATTGAGTTAAGTAAGACTTGTACAACAGTTAACTACAATTATATGTACAATAAAAGGTACATAATGTACAAGAAGTACACTTTTAAAAATATGATTTATTATTTTAAACTCATTCATTGATCTTCAGTTTTGTGGGATGACTGAATAAAGAAGTTGGTGATAAAGGAACTTACTAAGTTACAGTAGAAATATAATGACTGAATAAAGAAGTTGGTGATAAAGGAACTTACTAAGTTACAGTAGAAATATAATGACTGAATAAAGAAGTTGGTGATAAAGGAACTTACTAAGTTACAGTTACGGAAAAAAAAATCCCCCCCCAGTACCAACAATACCACCAGTCCGATAACATTCTTCTTTGCAAATATACAGGGTCTAAAGCCAGCAACAAACAACAAAATACCTTTCATCCGTGGACTGCTTGCAGAGGCAAAGGCAATGTTCGCGGCTTTCACTGAGACCCACATAAAGGATCACTTGGACAACGAAATATGGATCCCAGGTTACAACATATACAGATGTGACAGAGTGAACAGGCAAAAGGGGGGGAGGGTTGGCCTGTACACTGCAGAGTCACTTGTTTGCACAGAACTGCTTAATGCCTCAAATGATGTAGTGGAAGTTTTAGCAGTAAAGGTCGAGAACCAAAACCTAGTCATTGTGGTAGTCTACAAGCCTCCGGATGCAACATCCCAGCAATTCCAGGAACAGCTGTTAAAAATTGACCACTGTCTGGAAAATCTTCCAGCTCCTGCACCCAACATCTTGCTCCTGGGGGATTTCAACTTAAGGCACCTAAAATGGAGGAATATAGCAAATAATATTGTTGCAGTAATAACACCAGGAGGCAGCTCTGATGAAAACTCACACTCACACGAGCTTTTAAATCTCTGCACAAAATTCAATTTAAACCAGCAAATAATAGAGCCTACTAGACTGGAGAATACACTAGACCTCATCTTCACTAACAATGATGATCTGATAAGAAATGTCACCATATCAAAAACAATATACTCAGATCACAACATAATTGAGGTTCAGACATGTATGCGTGGAGCCCCAGACCGACAAAATGAGACTAGTCACGAGGGAGCATTCACCAAATTCAACTTCAATAACAAAAACATAAAGTGGGACCAAGTAAACCAAGTCCTAACCGATATAAGCTGGGAAGATACACTAAGCAACACAGACCCCAACTTATGCCTAGAACAGATTAACTCGGTGGCACTCGATGTATGCACAAGGCTTATTCCTCTAAGAAAAAGGAGGAGTAGATGTAAAATAGAAAGAGACAGGCGCTCCCTTTACAGGCGACGGAAAAGAATAACAGAGCGGCTAAAAGAGGTCAATATATCTGAAATGCGTAGGGAGACACTGGTCAGAGAAATAGCAAGCATCGAACTTAAGCTAAAAGAATCCTTTAGGAGTCAGGAATCGCGGGAAGAACTAAAAGCCATAAATGAAATCGAAAGAAACCCAAAGTATTTCTTCTCCTATGCCAAATCAAAATCGAGAACAACGTCCAGTATTGGGCCCCTACTTAAACAAGATGGGTCCTACACAGATGACAGCAAGGAAATGAGTGAGCTACTCAAGTCCCAATATGACTCAGTTTTTAGCAAGCCGCTAACCAGACTGAGAGTCGAAGATCAAAATGAATTTTTTATGAGAGAGCCACAAAATTTGATTAACACAAGCCTATCCGATGTTATCCTGACGCCAAATGACTTCGAACAGGCGGTAAATGACATGCCCATGCACTCTGCCCCAGGGCCAGACTCATGGAACTCTGTGTTCATCAAGAACTGCAAGAAGCCCCTATCACGAGCCTTTTCCATCCTATGGAGAGGGAGCATGGACACGGGGGTCGTCCCTGAGTTACTAAAAACAACAGACATAGCCCCACTCCACAAAGGGGGCAGTAAAGCAATAGCAAAGAACTACAGACCAATAGCACTAACATCCCATATCATAAAAATCTTTGAAAGGGTCCTAAGAAGCAAGATCACCACCCATCTAGAAACCCATCAGTTACACAACCCAGGGCAACATGGGTTTAGAACAGGTCGCTCCTGTCTGTCTCAACTATTGGATCACTACGACAAGGTCCTAAATGCACTAGAAGACAAAAAGAATGCAGATGTAATATATACAAACTTTGCAAAAGCCTTCGACAAGTGTGACCATGGCGTAATAGCGCACAAAATGCATGCTAAAGGAATAACAGGAAAAGTCGGTCGATGGATCTATAATTTCCTCACTAACAGAACACAGAGAGTAGTCGTCAACAGAGTAAAGTCCGAGGCAGCTACGGTGAAAAGCTCTGTTCCACAAGGCACAGTACTAGCTCCCATCTTGTTCCTCATCCTCATATCCGACATAGACAAGGATGTCAGCCACAGCACCGTGTCTTCCTTTGCAGATGACACCCGAATCTGCATGACAGTGTCTTCCATTGCAGACACTGCAAGGCTCCAGGCGGACATCAACCAAATCTTTCAGTGGGCTGCAGAAAACAATATGAAGTTCAACGATGAGAAATTTCAATTACTCAGATATGGTAAACATGGGGAAATTAAATCTTCATCAGAGTACAAAACAAATTCTGGCCACAAAATAGAGCGAAACACCAACGTCAAAGACCTGGGAGTGATTATGTCGGAGGATCTCACCTTCAAGGACCATAACATTGTATCAATCGCATCTGCTAGAAAAATGACAGGATGGATAATGAGAACCTTCAAAACTAGGGAGGCCAAGCCCATGATGACACTCTTCAGGTCACTTGTTCTATCTAGGCTGGAATATTGCTGCACTCTAACAGCACCTTTCAAGGCAGGTGAAATTGCTGACCTAGAAAATGTAGAGAGAACTTTCACGGCGCGCATAACGGAGATAAAACACCTCAATTACTGGGAGCGCTTGAGGTTTCTAAACCTGTATTCCCTGGAACGCAGGAGGGAGAGATATATGATTATATACACCTGGAAAATCCTAGAGGGACTAGTACCGAACTTGCACACGAAAATCACTCACTACGAAAGCAAAAGACTTGGCAGACGATGCACCATCCCCCCAATGAAAAGCAGGGGTGTCACTAGCACGTTAAGAGACCATACAATAAGTGTCAGGGGCCCGAGACTGTTCAACTGCCTCCCAGCACACATAAGGGGGATTACCAACAGACCCCTGGCAGTCTTCAAGCTGGCACTGGACAATCACCTAAAGTCAGTTCCTGATCAGCCGGGCTGTGGCTCGTACGTTGGTTTGCGTGCAGCCAGCAGCAACAGCCTGGTTGATCAGGGGCTGATCCACCAGGAGGCCTGGTCACAGACCGGGCCGCGGGGGCGTTGACCCCCGAAACTCTCTCCAGGTAAACAGTAGAAATATAATGAGACGATGTGAGTAATTAGTTTTGTATGGAAGTTGGAGGAACAACAGAGTTAAATGAGACGGTTTTGTTTGACAGAATATTGATGGTTCAGTTATGTTTGCCAGATGTTATTTACCAATACTTCTGAATCATCTTCTTGGTGTTTTTAGTGCCAGACCTAGTTCCTGGGCCTTTTGTGTATTCATATGCTCTTGCACTACCTTCCACAGGATGGATATGGGCTGCACAATAAACTAGTAACTTCGGTGGCAAAATCTAAAAACTAATCATGGAGGCCACCAGAGGACTGACTGGACATAATATCTTGAACATTGTTAATAACACTCCTCGTCTATTCGGTAAAGTATGTCAAGTGTGTTGGGATGACCTCCTTCTGGAGCCTTCATTACCCAAAGGTCATGGTCGAATTGTATGGTTGACAGGAAAACAACACAGCATTGCTGTGTATTCCTGCCTTGATGGGACATTGCTGTACTATGACTGTGCTCATTCTATAACCTCCCGAAAATTGATGAGAAAATACCGCAAGATGAACCCCTGTTTCAGAAGACTTGGGATCATTGTTAACATAGAACAGGACGGTGGGACGTGTGCGTACCACGCACTAGCATTCCTAGACATAATTGTCACCTCCAGACTCACGGACCCCGATGACATCGTCCGCTGGATCGGCATTAGAATGAAGTATTTCCCCGATATTACGGCAATCAACATCGTCAAATCAATGTTGACTTAATTCAACAATGATATAGATATATCCTGCAAAGATAAAGAGGAGAACGTATTGTCAGATGAGATTAAACATTCAATAAAGAATACATCTAAACCATACCCCCGGCCGGGATTGAACCCGCGGTCATAGAGTCTCAAAACTCCAGCCCGTCGCGTTAGCCACTAGACCAGCTAGCCACAATAAGATTCATCCAACTAGGTATATTTCTACACCATAGGAAAGTTAGCACAGGCACCTCTGTGACCACAAATGCAAGTTTTCACAGAGGTGCCTGTGCTAACTTTCCTGGTTGATCAGGCATAACCATGAGCTCTCTGTATTCACAACCAAATATCACACATTTCTGTACATTGTATCCTTACTTACCACTATGTAAAAAACATTCTTGCAATCTATTTTTTTTTAGCATTGATCACTTTGCAATGTAAACTTTGGTGTTTGTTCTCCCTGTTGGTGTTGCAAAGTACATTCATTATCTATTCTTTTATAACCTAACATGGCCCTTATATGTTAATATTACAAACAGAAATAAAAAATTACTGCCAGAATGAAGATATAAATTTACAAGAGTGTGGACAGCTTCCTTCTACAGGTGCCACATTATTCATCATAACTGTCTGACATCAAGGCAAGTGCAACAAAAAATATATATGTATATATATTTCTTATATGCCCTAAGTCTAAATGAAAATTTATTAAATACTTACAGCTAGGCTGTAAAAAAAAAAATACGAAGACTCCACCAGAAATAAAGTCACTTTGACTTTTTTTTGGGTTATCCTAAGTAATTTACACATGTATGTGTGATAATTGTACTTATGTGTACCTGTATCTAAATAAACTTGTATTAATATGCTAGAATCCTAATTACCCATAATCACAGTCAAACTTGTAATTCTTAAAACAATGTACCAAAACTACACATGAAAGTCACTCCCTATGAAATCAAAAGACTTGGCAGGAAATGCAACATTCCCCCAATGAAAAGCAGGGGCGCCACGAGTACATTGAGAGACAACACAATAAGTGTCAGGGGCCCAAGACTGTTCAACTACCTCCCAGCATACAAAACGGTAATTACCAATAGATCCCTGGCTGTCTTCAAGAAGGCACTGGACAGGCACCTGAAGTCAGTACCTGACCAACTGGGCTGTGGTTCGTACATCAGCTTGCGTGCGGCCAGCAATAACAGCCTGGTTGACTAGGCCCTGATCTACCGTGTGTGTGTGTGTGTGTGTGTGTGTGTGTACTCACCTATTTGTACTCACCTATTTGTGGTTGCAGGGGTCGAGTCACAGCTCCTGGCCCCGCCTCTTCGCTGATTGCTACTAGGTCCTCTCTCTCCCTGCCCCATGAGCTCTATCATACCTCGCCTTAAAACTATGTATGGTTCCTGCCTCCACTACATCCCTTTCTAGGCTATTCCATGGCCTGACTACTCTATGACTGAAGAAATACTTCCTAACATCCCTTTGATTCATCTGAGTCTTCAACTCCCAATTGTGACCTCTTGTTTCTGTGTCCCATCTCTGGAACATTCCATCTTTGTCCACCTTGCCTATGCTGTGCAGTATTTTATATATCGTTATCATGTCTCCCCTGACCCTCCTGTCCTCCAGTGTCGTCAGGCCGATTTCCCTTAACCTTTCTTCGTAGGACAATCCCCTTAGCTCTGGGATTAGTCTTGTTGCAAACCTATGCACTTTCTCTAATTTCTTGACGTGCTTGACTAGGTGTGGATTCCAAACTGGTGCTGCATACTCCAGTATGGGCCTGACGTAGATGGTATACAGAGTCTTAAACGAATCCTTACTGAGGTATCGGAACGCTATCCGTAGGTTTGCCAGGCGCCCGTATGCTGCAGCAGTTATCTGATTGATGTGTGCCTCAGGAGATATGCTCGGTGTTATACTCACCCCCAGATCTTTTTCCTTGAGTGAGGTTTGCAGTCTTTGGCCATCTAAACTATATTGTGTCTGCGGTCTTCTTTGCCCTTCCCCAATCTTCATGACTTTGCATTTGGCAGGGTTAAATTCAAGGAGCCAGTTGCTGGACCAGGCTTGTAGCCTGTCCAGGTCTCTTTGTAGTCCTGCCTGATCCTCGTCCGATTTGATTCTTCTCATTAACTTCGCATCATCTGCAAACAAGGACACTTCTGAGTCTATCCCTTCCGTTATGTCGTTCACATATACCAAGAACAGAACAGGTCCTAGGACTGACCCCTGTGGAACCCCGCTTGTCACAGGCGCCCACTCTGACACCTCGTCGCGTACCATGACTCGTTGTTGCCTCCCTGTCAGATATTCTCTGATCCATTGCAGTGCCTTTCCTGTTATGTGTGCCTGATCCTCTAGCTTTTGCAGTAACCTCTTGTGAGGAACTGTGTCGAAGGCCTTCTTGCAGTCCAAAAATATGCAGTCGATCCACCCCTCTCTCTCTTGTCTTACTTCTGTCACCTTGTCATAAAACTCTAGTAGGTTTGTGACACAGGATTTTCCTTCCCTGAAACCGTGCTGGTTGTCAATTATACCCTTGTTTCTTTCCAGGTGCCCCACCACTCTCCTCCTGATGATCTTCTCCATGACCTTGCATACTATACATGTTAGTGATACAGGTCTGTAGTTTAGTGCCTCATGTCTGTCTCCCTTTTTAAAAATTGGGACTACATTTGCCATTTTCCATACCTCAGGGAGTTGCCCAGTTTCAAATGATGTGTTGAAGATCTTTGTTAATGGCTCACACAATATCTCTGCTCCCTCTTTAAGGACCCATGGAGAGATGTTGTCTGGTCCCACCGCCTTTGAGGTGTCAAGTTCGCATAGCAGCTTCTTCACCTCCTCCTTGGTTATATGTACCTCATCCAGCACTTGCTGGTGTGCCCCCCAGTTCTGATTTCTTGGAGTCCTACTGGTTTCCACTGTAAATACCTCTTTAAATCTTGTGTTGAGCTCCTGACAAACCTCTCGGTCGTTTCTTGTGAATTCCCCATCACCCTTCCTCAGTCTGATTACCTGGTCCTTGACTGTTGTTTTCCTCCTGATGTGGCTGTACAACAGCTTCGGGTCAGTCTTTACTTTTGATGCTATGTCATTTTCATATTGTCTCTGAGCCTCCCTTCTTATCTGTGCATATTCGTTTCTGGCTCTTCGGCTGATTTCTTTATTTTCCTGAGTTCTCTGTCTTCTGTACCTTTTCCATTCTCTAGTACACCTAGTTTTTGCCTCCCTACACCTTTGGGTGAACCAAGGACTCGTTCTGTTCTTCCCATTATTTCTGTTTCCCTTGGGAACAAACCTCTCCTCTGCCTCCTTGCATTTTGTTGCTACATAGTCCATCATTTCTTGTACTGGTTTTCCTGTCAGTTCCCTCTCCCACTGAATGTCTTGAAGGAAGTTCCTCATGCCTGAGTAGTTCCCCCTTTTGTAGTTTGGTTTTTCCCAGCCTATTCCTGCTACTCTCTCCACTTGGAGCTCAACTATGTAGTCGAAGCACAGAACCACATGATCACTAGCTCCCAGGGGCCTTTCATACATGATACCCTCGATGTCCGAACTACTCATGGTGAATACAAGGTCCAGCCTTGCTGGTTCATCCTCTCCTCTCTCTCTGGTAGTGTCTCTAACATGTTGATGCATGAGGTTTTCCAGTACCACATCCATCATCTTGGCTCTCCATGTTTCGGGACCCCCATGGGGCTCCAGGTTTTCCCAGTCAATCTCCTTGTGATTGAAATCACCCATAACTAGTAACTTTGCTCCCCCCATGTGTGCTCTCCTGGCCACCTCGGCTAGTGTGTCGATCATTGCTCTGTTGCTCTCATCGTATTCTTCTCTTGGCCTCCTGCAGTTCTGTGGTGGGTTGTACATTACTGCAATTATCACCTTATGTCCCTCAGACTGGATTGTTCCTACTAAGTAGTCCCTTTCGCCCGTGCCATCCATTCCTTCCATTTTCTCAAAACCCCACTGGTTTTTAATGAGCAGTGCAACTCCTCCTCCCCCTCTCCTCCCTCAGTCTTTCCTGAGGATTTGATATCCGGATGGAAAGATTGAATCTGTTATTATTCTGGTGAGTTTTGTTCCTGTGAGTGCTATTATGTCTGGGGATGTCTCTTTGATTCTTTCGTGCCACTCCTCATACTTGTTTGTTATTCCATCTGCATTTGTATACCACACCTTCAACTTCTTTTCTAAGACTGTGGTCTGGGAGGTACATTGGGGTTGAGGAAGTGGGAGACCTGGTAAGGAACTATGGGTTGTTGCTGTGGGGGTGGAGTTTGTAATGTAGTGGGTGGGGGCATTGGATGTGGCATGGGTGTTTTGATTTAGAGTGTTTGGTTGCACTGGGGTTGACCTGGTTGGGAGGCTTCTATAGGAAGTTATGAGGGAGGCTGTATTTGATCTTCTTCCTGGGTGTGGGATCTCCTGTCTGTCTTCTCCATCCCCTCTCTTTCCTCCTTTCGCCTTTGTACCATCTCTCTCAGTTTCTGCCTTTCTTCTTGTGTTCTGTCGCGGTTGAGATACACCTTCCTGTATGCCGGCATGTCCCTTAATCGTGCTTTCTCCTGCAGGATCCTGGTCCGAGTCGCTTCTGCCTTGAAGGTCACTCTCACTGGCCGGGTTCTTTATTTTACAAACCCCCCTATTCTCCGAAAAATTTCCAGCTGGGTCATGTCGTCTTCTCCTATTGCTTTCATGATGCTTTCAATTGCTTTATTTTTCCCCTTGTTTTCTTGCTTCATATGTTTCCCCTTCAACTTCCTGGAGCCCATACACAAAGACTGACCTCACCCTTTCATTCTCCCACTGCATATCCTTGTGTATCCCCTCATTTAATTTGGTTTCCTCCACTGCAGCTTTCCTTTCATCAGTTTCACTGGCTAATGTACTTGGGCTCAGTGGCCTGTCATTTTCCCTTCTCGGCTTTCCTTGGGCTCTGTTGTTGTCTGTTAGGGCCTCCACATAAAGCTTAGCTCTTTCATTTGCTACAGTCTCCTCTGATAGAGCTTCTCCATGCAGTTGTGCCCCTTCTTTCCCTACAGTCCCCTTATTTGTGGCTGAGGTAGCAGTCTCTGTTGTCAATCCCAAAATGTTCTTTAGTTCTTTAGGCTGTTTCAGATTTTTCAATTCCTCTTCTAAACTCTGTATCCTAGCTTCTGCTGCTTTGACATGCACCTCCCACTTCCTGCTTTCCATATCTATCCTCTCTTCCATTCTCATGCTAAGTTCTTCTAGTTTCTTTTCCCATTCATGATCCCTTTTTATGAGCTCTGCTGCCCAATCTTCCTTTGCAGTTTCCTCCTCCTGTCCCTTGGTTTTTCTTGTTGCTCTCTGGCAACCCATTTTTGTTTTATCCTGATTGCCTCAGAGTGGGAAACCTATGTAGTTCTGTATGTTAGGTTAGTAGTGTGTATGTCAGAGTGTGGAGGGGGAAGTAGTGAAGGAACTGTAGCTATGTGGGAGAGGAGTGGGGAGGGGTGGGGAGGGTTTAGGGTGAACGGGGGAGGGGAGGGTGTGTGTGTGTGTGTGTGTGTGTGTGTGTGTGTGTGTGTGTGTGTGTGTGTGTGTGTGTGTGTGTGTGTGCATGTGTGGGTGTGTGTGTGCGTGTGTGGGTGTGTGTGTGTGGGTGTTGGTGTGTGTGTGTGTGGGTGTGTGTGTGTGGGTGTGCGTCCTTGTGTGTATGCATATATTTGTACGCTCGTGTGCACATGTCCGTGCGTGCGCCCTCGTGTGTGTATGTGCGCGCGCGCTAGTGTGGGTGTATGACCCACTTAATATTTGTATTTATAAATCAGCCGGGCTGTGGCTCGTATGTTGGTTTGCGTGCAGCCAGCAGCAACAGCCTGGTTGATCAGGCTCTGATCCACCAGGAGGCCTGGTCACAGACCGGGCCGCGGGGGCGTTGAACCCCGGAAGTCTCTCCAGGTAAACTCCAGGTTACAATTGTGACCAGGTGTGGACGTATCAGTGGTTCATTACTTTGTAATTTGCTCATGACTGTAACCATGTATAGGAGTGAGGCTGATTCATTACCTCTGTAACTTGCCATGATTGTGACCAGATCTACCTGGAGTTCATTACCTTTTGTTGCGGCCCCTGCCAAACTAGCGGTTAAATAGTTAACCTGCCGGCCGGCAGTACCACTGGGTGCGTCATCAAACCCAATGTGGGGGCTGCTGAGCCGGCCTTAGAGCAGTAAGAGCCTGAGTGCCTCACGGTACACACCTAAGCAGTAGGTACCTGACCACCGAAGGGTACACGTCTACTGGCTTTAGTAACAGTATGTACCAGAGCGCCTCGCTGTACACACCTAAGCAGTAGGTACCTGACCACCGAAGGGTACACGTCTACTGGCTTTAGAAATATTATGTACCTGAGCGCCTCGCTGTACACACCTAAGCAGTAGGTACCTGACCACCGAAGGGTACACGTCTACTGGCTTTAGTAACAGTATGTACCAGAGCGCCTCGCTGTACACACCTAAGCAGTAGGTACCTGACCACCGAAGGGTACACGTCTACTGGCTTCAACATTAAGTACCTGAACTCCTCAGGGTACACGTCTATGCAGTAGGTACCTGACCACCGAATCGTACCTATCTACTGGCGTTAGAAGAACCGCTCACCGCAGCTCACTGAGTCTGTTGGCCTCAGTTACTTGACGGCCGCATTCAGTGAGCTTGCAGCATGGTGTTCGGCTAGCGGTGTGTCAACCGCCTTTGGAGAGGATTTACTGGACTACCGGTGATGTCTGTGGACTCACCGTCTACGTTGATCAACTGTGGGCCGGAGTCGTCAGATGCTGTTTAGTGGGACATTACATGAAGAAAAGGTTGGAGTGTTACACTGAACTGGGCCAGGACCGTAGTGTGACACTGAGGGACGTACGATGGAGTGGAACACTGAGATATGCACAGGACCGTAGTGGAACACTGAGATGAAAAGGGTGTCGTGGGACACTGAAGATGGCCTGGTTGTAGTGTACACTGAACAGTGTCGTGTGACTGACTTCGTGTCGTGAGAGGCAGTTGATTGTAATTTATTATTATAAAAATGTTATTTATAATTTATTGTTTTAGCATAGAGATATATATATATATAGTGACAGTAGTGTCAAGAGTTGTACCCTGTGTAGGGTTATTAATTATATTTTAGTAAAATGCTGATTATAATTTATTATAGTAACATGTACATATTATTATTATATCATAGTTCAAATACCTCTAGACCAAAGATAGTTGATTTTTATATATTAAAGATTAATTTATATTAATGTGTGTATTTATGTATCCCGAACTCTTTATTACAAAAGGAGTAAATCTTAATACCATCTTCTCTTAAAAATTACTTTTTTGTAATATATGGGGGCCTGTCCGGGATGATAATGATTATCTAGAATGATTTCTGGACGATCATATCCGGGATGACGGTTCGGGATACATATTACATTGATCTTTGTGTGTCGGTCCTTTTGTGGTGGGGGTGTTGCGGCCCCTGCCAAACTAGCGGTTAAATAGTTAACCTGCCGGCCGGCAGTACCACTGGGTGCGTCATCAAACCCAATGTGGGGGCTGCTGAGCCGGCCTTAGAGCAGTAAGAGCCTGAGTGCCTCACGGTACACACCTAAGCAGTAGGTACCTGACCACCGAAGGGTACACGTCTACTGGCTTTAGTAACAGTATGTACCAGAGCGCCTCGCTGTACACACCTAAGCAGTAGGTACCTGACCACCGAAGGGTACACGTCTACTGGCTTTAGAAATATTATGTACCTGAGCGCCTCGCTGTACACACCTAAGCAGTAGGTACCTGACCACCGAAGGGTACACGTCTACTGGCTTTAGTAACAGTATGTACCAGAGCGCCTCGCTGTACACACCTAAGCAGTAGGTACCTGACCACCGAAGGGTACACGTCTACTGGCTTCAACATTAAGTACCTGAACTCCTCAGGGTACACGTCTATGCAGTAGGTACCTGACCACCGAATCGTACCTATCTACTGGCGTTAGAAGAACCGCTCACCGCAGCTCACTGAGTCTGTTGGCCTCAGTTACTTGACGGCCGCATTCAGTGAGCTTGCAGCATGGTGTTCGGCTAGCGGTGTGTCAACCGCCTTTGGAGAGGATTTACTGGACTACCGGTGATGTCTGTGGACTCACCGTCTACGTTGATCAACTGTGGGCCGGAGTCGTCAGATGCTGTTTAGTGGGACATTACATGAAGAAAAGGTTGGAGTGTTACACTGAACTGGGCCAGGACCGTAGTGTGACACTGAGGGACGTACGATGGAGTGGAACACTGAGATATGCACAGGACCGTAGTGGAACACTGAGATGAAAAGGGTGTCGTGGGACACTGAAGATGGCCTGGTTGTAGTGTACACTGAACAGTGTCGTGTGACTGACTTCGTGTCGTGAGAGGCAGTTGATTGTAATTTATTATTATAAAAATGTTATTTATAATTTATTGTTTTAGCATAGAGATATATATATATATAGTGACAGTAGTGTCAAGAGTTGTACCCTGTGTAGGGTTATTAATTATATTTTAGTAAAATGCTGATTATAATTTATTATAGTAACATGTACATATTATTATTATATCATAGTTCAAATACCTCTAGACCAAAGATAGTTGATTTTTATATATTAAAGATTAATTTATATTAATGTGTGTATTTATGTATCCCGAACTCTTTATTACAAAAGGAGTAAATCTTAATACCATCTTCTCTTAAAAATTACTTTTTTGTAATACCTTTGTAACTAGTTCAGCTATCATAACTTTGGGGTCCAGTCACTGGACCCATTATGTACCTTTGTAATCTTTTGACTACCGCCCACGGGATGGGTATGGGGTGCATAATAAAGATATTAAACTAAAGTGTGTGTGTGTGTGTGTGTGTGTGTGTGTGTGTGTGTGTGTGTGACTCAACAATCAATATTTGCACCAATAACTCACTACAGTTGTGACCGGGTGTGGAAGTGTGAATTGCTCATTACTCTATAATTTGTTCATGATTGTAGCCATATATAAACGTAAGTAACCATTCTACAGAATTCATTACCTTTGTAACTTGTGAGCTCATTACCTTTGTACCTAGTTCAGCTATCAAAACTTTGGGGGCCCAGTCCCTGGACCCATTACGTACCTCTGTAATCTGTAAATACCTTTGTAACTTGTCGTGATTGTGACCAGACCTACCTGGAGTTCATTACCTTTGTAAATTGTGAGTTCATTACCTTTGTAAATTGTGAGTTCATTACCTTTGTAAATTGTATGTTCATTACCTTTGTAAATTGTGAGTTCATTACCTCTGTAACATGCTCAGCTATCAAAACTTTGGAGTCCAGTCCCTGGACCAATTATGTACCTGGAGTTTACCTGGAGAGATTTAAAAATTTCCCACAGGATGGGTATGGGGTGCATAATAAACATATTAAACTAACTCTGCTGGGGATTAATAACAATAATAATAATAATAACAATAATAATAATAATAATAATAATAATAATAATAATATCTTTATTTCTACAAGTACATGTACAAGGTACATAGTCCTAGGTGACATCAATGACATACTACTATACAGAAAGCCACTTGTTAGTTTAATATCTTTATTATGCACCCCATACCCATCCTGTGGGTGGTAGTCAAAAGATTACAAAGGTACATAATGGGTCCAGGGACTGAACCCCAAAGTTATGATAGCTGAACTAGTTACAAAGGTAATGAACTCCAGGTAGATCTGGTCACAATCATGGCAAGTTACAAAGGTAATGAATCAGCCTCACTCCTATACATGGTTACAGTCATGAACAAATTACAAAGTAATGAACCACTGATACGTCCACACCTGGTCACAATTGTAATGAGTTATAAATACAAATATTAAGTGGGTCATACACCCACAAGAGCGCGCGCGTGAGGCACTAAACTACAGACCTGTATCACTAACGTGTATAGTATGCAAGGTCATGGAGATCATCAGGAGGAGAGTGGTGGAGCACCTGGAAAGAAACAAGTGTATAATTGACAACCAGCATGGTTTCAGGGAAGGAAAATCCTGTGTCACAAACCTATTAGAGTTTTATGACAAGGTGACAGAAGTAAGACAAGAGAGAGAGGGGTGGATCGACTGCATTTTTTTGGACTGCAAGAAGGCCTTCGACACAGTTCCTCACAAGAGGTTACTGCAAAAGCTAGAGGATCAGGCACACATAACAGGAAAGGCACCGCAATGGATAAGAGAATACCTTACAGGGAGGCAACAAAGAGTCATGGTACGTGACGAGGTATCAAAGTGGGCGCCTGTGACAAGCGGGGTTCCACAGGGGTCAGTCCAAGGACCTGTGCTGTTCTTGGTATATGCGAATGACATAACGGAAGGGATAGACTCAGAAGTGTCCTTGTTTGCGGACGATGTGAAGTTAATGAGAAGAATCAAATCGGATGAGGATCAGGCAGGACTACAAAGAGACCTGGACAGGCTACAAGCCTGGTCCAGCAACTGGCTCCTTGAGTTTAACCCCGCCAAATGCAAAGTCATGAAGATTGGGGAAGGGCAAAGAAGACTGCAGACACAATATAGTTTAGATGGCCAAAGTCTGCAAACCTCACTCAAGGAAAAAGATCTGGGGGTGAGTATAACACCGAGCATATCTCCTGAGGCGCACATCAATCAGATAACTGCTGCAGCATACGGGCGCCTGGCAAACCTACGGATAGCGTTCCGATACCTCAGTACGGAGTCGTTCAAGACTCTGTATACCATTTACGTCAGGCCCATACTGGAGTATGCAACACCAGTTTGGAATCCACACCTAGTCAAGCACGTCAAGAAATTAGAGAAAGTGCAAAGGTTTGCAACAAGACTAGTCCCAGAGCTACGGGGATTGTCCTACGAAGAAAGGTTGAGGGAAATTGGCCTGACGACACTGGAGGCCAGGAGGGTCAGGGGAGACATGATAACGACATATAAAATACTGCGCAGAATAGACGAGGTGGACAAAGACGGGATGTTCCAGAGATGGGACACAGACACGAGAGGTCACAATTGGAAGTTGAAGACTCAGATGAATCAAAGGGATGTTAGGAAGTATTTCTTCAGTCATAGAGTAGTCAAGCCGTGGAATAGCCTAGAAAGTGAAGTAGTGGAGGCGGGAACCATACATCGTTTTAAGGCGAGGTATGATAAAGCTCATGGAGCAGGGAGAGAGAGGACCTAGCAGCAATCAGTGAAGAGGCGGGGCCAGGAGCTATGAATCGACCCCTGTAACCACAAATAGGTGAGTACACACACACACACACACACACACACACACACGCGCGCGCGCGCGCGCGCACACACACTCACACAGAGTGGTGGAACACCTGGAATGGAACAAGATTATAAATGAAAACCAGCATGGGTTCATGGAAGGCGAATCCTGTGTCACAAACCTTTTGGAGTTTTATGACAAGGTAACAGAAGTAAGACACGAGAGAGAGAGGGGTGGGTTGATTGCGTTTTCCTGGTCTGCAGGAAGGCCTTTGACACAGTTCCTCACAAGAGATTAGTGCAGAAGCTGGAGGATTAGGCGCATATAACAGGGAGGGCACTGCAATGGATCAGGGAATACCTGACAGGGAGGCAACAACGAGTCATGGTACGTGAAGAGGTATCACAGTGGGCGCCTGTGACGAGCGGGGTCCCACAGGGGTCAGTTCTAGGACCAGTGCTATTTTTGATATATGCGAACGACATGATGGAAGGAATAGACTCTGAAGTGTCCCTATTTGCAGATGATGTGAAGCTGATGAGAAGAATTAAATCGGATGAGGATGAGGCAGGACTGCAAAGAGACCTGTACAGGCTGGACATGTGGTCCAGAAACTGGCTTCTCAAATTCAACCCTGCCAAATGCAAAGTCATGAAGATTGGGGAGGGAAAAAGAAGACCGCAGACAGAGTATAGGCTAGGTGGACAAAGACTACAGACCTCACTCAGGGAGAAAGACCTCGGGGTGACCATAACACCGAGCACGTCACCGGAGGCACACATCAACCAAATAACTGCTGCAGCATACGGGCGCCTGGCAAACTTGAGAATAGCGTTCCGATACCTTAATAAGGAATCGTTCAAGACACTGTACACTGTGTATGTTAGGCCCATACTGGAGTATGCAGCACCATATATTTTATGAGTATAATTTACATAAATAATGTACCATTATCACAATAGTGTGGTATGATTAACAGTGGCATGTTTGGGCATTACTTGTATATATAGTGTCAGATATTGACTGGGTTGTTTTGTGTTTATATATTGTGTTATTGATACTGTTCTTGTTCAAGTTATTATTATTATTATTATAATCAATGGGGAAGCGCTAAACCCATAGGATTTTACAGCGCCTGGGGGGGGATGTGGAAGACATTCAGGCTTAATTCGGGAAACTGGAGCACAAATCCAATTCCCTAAATCAAGAGCCCCTCACCAACATCAAGGAACCTTCCCTGAGGGGTTGTTCAAGTTATTATCAAATGTTTAAGTGAAGAAAGTTTTGATGATGTGTATAGCAAGTGAATGTGGAATGTATTCACTTGGAGGGGAGGGTGCAGGCAATACTGAGTAGGTTCCATTACATCTACAAACCCTTGTGTATTTGTGTGTGCTGTATAGCCCTTGTGGCTTAGCGCTTCTTTTTGATTATAATAATAATAATAATAATAATAATAATAATAATAATAATAATAATAATAATAATAATAATAATAATTGTGTACTTGTGAAACAACGTACTTAGCAGCAGTGTGTACGGTGTGTTAAATTTGTTTTAATGTCCTTATGTATATGCTTATCCAGGAGATTGTAGTGAAAGTTTTATTACTCATCACAAGTGTCAGTGTTACATATTGATATATGTACCTATATATATTTTTACATGAAGTTTTAAATAAAATATGAAAAAAATCAGGGACAAAGGAATTAATGTACAATTGTTATGGATCCCATCACACATTGGATTACTCCTTCATGATAAAGTTGATATGTTAGCCAAGAAGAGTACCCAGAAGGAGAATGTAGAATATAACTTTGGTATAACTGTGTCTAGCATTAGGAATAATATTAGGAGAGAAGTAAATAATGAAAACGATTCTTATAGGAATGGAGTTAGAAGCCTGAGTAGATCTATAACCCGCTATGATAACATGAACATAGATAAGTATGTTTATGGAGCAACTTGCAATGTGAACAAACAACAGATCCCTGGGCAACCTGCTGCTGTTTGCAATGGCTGTCTGGCTGTCCTACCGAGGAGGGACAGACACCTAGCAACGTCTGTTGGCAATGGATGAATTCCCTACAATGTTTGTTAACTGATCATTTCTCTGAAAATTGTTCATGATTGTAATCATGTGTTTACGATTGTGACTAGCTCTGCCTGGAGCTCATTACCTCTGTCAGTTCTCATTATTGTAACCAAATCTAGTTCATTAACTTGGTAATTAGTCATGAGTGTGACCAGCTCTACCTGGAGCTCATTACCTTTGTACTTGGTCACGATTGTGACCAGATCTAGTTCATTACCTTTGTAACTTGCTCAGCTATCAAAACTTTGGAGTCCAGTCTCTGGACCAATTATGTACCTCTGTAATCTTTTGACTATCACCCACAGGATGGGTACGGTGTGCATAATAAACATATTAAACTAACTAACTGACTGATGTTGTAGTGGCCAGGCTTAGGCTTGGTTACAAGTACTTCTGGCAGTTTGGGAGACACACAGATGATGATCAAACTAAATGTAAATTATGTGATCAGCCATATGGTTACAAGTACTGACTGATGTTGTAGTGGCCAGACTTAGGCTTGGTTACAAGTACTGACTGATGTTGTAGTGGCCAGGCTTAGGCTTGGTTACAAGTACTTCTGGCAGTTTGGGAGACACACAGATGATGATCAAACTAAATGTAAATTATGTGATCAGCCATATGGTCATTGTCTTGAACACTATGTGCTAAATTGTCCACTTATTGAGGAATACAGAGATAGACAGTATAATGACCTATGTGACATGTCAAATCTTATTAATAAAAATAAGATATCAGATATACTAATCAAATTTTCTAAATTTGCTTGTAACAGATAAAGAATCACACATAAAGTGGGAGTTGTCACAGTTGCTCTTTGATGATGACACTGTGCTCTTGGGAGATTCTGAAGAGAAGTTGCAGAGGTTGGTGGATGAATTTGGTAGGGTATGTAAAAGAAGTGAATACAGGAAAGAGTAAGGTTATGAGGATAACAAAAAGATTAGGTGATGAAAGATTGGATATCAGATTGGAGGGAGAGAGTATGGAGGAGGTGAATGTATTCAGATATTTGGGAGTGGACGTGTCAGCGGATGGGTCTATGAAGGAAGAGGTGAATCATAGAATTGATGAGGGGAAAAGGGTGAGTGGTGCACTTAGGAGTCTGTGGAGACAAAGAACTTTGTCCTTGGAGGCAAAGAGGGGAATGTATGAGAGTATAGTTTTACCAACACTCTTATATGGGCGTGAAACATGGGAGATGAATGTTGCAGCAAGGAGAAGGCTGGAGGCAGTGGAGATGTCATATCTGAGGGCAATGTGTGGTGTGAATATAATGCAGAGAATTCGTAGTTTGGAAGTTAGGAGGAGGTGCGGGATTACCAAAACTGTTGTCCAGAGGGCTGAGGAAGGGTTGTTGAGGTGGTTCGGACATGTAGAGAGAGTGGAGCGAAACAGAATGACTTCAAGAGTGTATCAGTCTGTAGTGAAAGGAAGGCGGGGTAAGGGTCGGCCTAGGAAAGGTTGGAGGGAGGGGGTAAAGGAGGTTTTGTGTGCGAGGGGCTTGGACTTCCAGCAGGCGTGCGTGAGTGTGTTTGATAGGAGTGAATGGAGACAAATGGTTTTTAATACTTGACGTGCTGTTGGAGTGTGAGCAAAGTAACATTTATGAAGGAATTCAGGGAAACCGGCAGGCCGGACTTGAGTCCTGGAGATGGGAAGTACAGTGCCTGCACTCTGAAGGAGGGGTGTTAATGTTGCAGTTTTATAACTGTAGTGTAAAGCACCCTTCTGGCAAGACAGTGATGGAGTGAATGATGGTGAAAGTTTTTCTTTTTCGGGCCACCCTGCCTTGGTGGGAATCGGCCAGTGTGTTAATAAAAAAAAAGATAAGTGAACTAAACATATGTAAATAAATAAAAACCCTTATATACACCTGTTAACCCCTATGGGGCCTAGTTCCTGGGCCTTTGTGTATCCATATGTTCTTGTGCTACCGTCCACAAGATGGATATGGAGTGCACAATAAACTAGTTACTTTTGTGGCAAAATCTAAATCTAAATCTGTAATATTACTACATTATAGTAATTGTAATACTATTATTAATTTTTTTTTGCTACCTCACTACTATAAATCTTATTAATCATAAAGTTCTTGATACATAACTATTGTAATAATATAAAACAATAAAGATTAGAATATTACTCCATAACCTGTGTCTTTATAATCACTAAGAATTATAATTAGTCTTTCCGAAATACCTGAACATGCTACTGGCTTTATTTGTATTTTGTAATATGTAACTCACACATTGCATACTTTACAAAGAAACAAAAGAATTTAAATATAAATTTTATATTTATTTTAGGCTGGTAGTGTCAAGTGTGAATGTTAGAGCCCAGGAAGCAGAGCAGCCATGTTTTATCATGTTAGTAACTGTTTTACTCTTATTTATGTGTACTTGTGGTTATAATAGCTGTAGTTACTACTTATTATATTAAATACAAGTTGATGGCCCTGTGGCCTGGCTGGCAAAGCTGTCGCTTCACACGCTGACCATCCGGGTTCGGTTCCCGGCGAGGGTGGAAACATTCCGACGCGTTTCCTTACACCTGTTGTCCTGTTCACCTAGCAGCTAGTAGGTACCTGGATGTTAGTCGACTGGTGTGGGTTGCATCCTGGGGGACAAGATTTAAGAACCACAATGGAAATAAGACAATTATTATTATTATTATTATTATTATTATTATTATTATTATTATTATTATTATTATTATTATTATTATTATAAAAAAGAAGCGCTAAGCCACAAGGGCTATACAACGCTGCATAAATAAGACAAAAGTCCCTCGATGACGCACTTTCTTTCTTTATTTATTTATTTATTTATTTATTTATTTATTTATTCTTGGGTGGTTAACCCTCCGGGGTTAAAAATCCGAACGAAATCTTATCTTAGTCTGGCTTGTGTCGTCACCTTGTAATTATTACCTAAATTATATTACCCAATTATATTTTTTGCTGCTTCATTATACATGTATGTTTGTCTACAATGTCTACAACAATGTCTACAATAATGTTTGTCTACAACAATGTTTGTCTACAACAGTGTCTACAACAATGTCTATAACAATGTCTACAACAATGTTTGTCTACAACAGTGTCTACAACAATGTCTATAACAATGTCTACAACAATGTTTGTCTACAACAGTGTCTACAACAATGTCTATAACAATGTCTACAACAATGTCTATAACAATGTCTACAACAATGTCTATAACAATGTCTACAATAATGTTTGTCTACAACAATGTCTACAATAATGTTTGTCTACAACAATGTCTACAATAATGTTTGTCTACAACAATGTCTACAATAATGTTTGTCTACAACAATGTCTACAATGTCTACAACAATGTCTACAATAATGTTTGTCTACAACAATATCTACAGTGTTTGACTACAACAATGTCTACAACAATGTCTACAACAATAAAACATCATTCATATTTAAGTTTGTCTTTATAACTGATAAATCATCAGTTATAATGACGTCAAAACATGAGATAAATATTGATTTAATATATTAATACAGCATTAACAGTCCTGACTCAACACTAACATAAAAACTAAACACAAATAACTCTTGTTTGATTCTGAGTTTATTTTAACAAATCCAGTGAGAGTTTGATAACCTAGGATAACCCAGAGATAAGATTGTTTTTTGGATTTTTAACCCTGGAGGGTTAGCCACCCAGGATAACCTGAGAAAATTAGTGCATCATTGAGGACTGATTTCCATTGGGATCGTTAAATCTTGTCCCCCCCAGGATGCAATTCACACTAGTCGACTAACCCAGGTACCTACTTGCTTGCTAGGTGAATGAGACGACAGGTGTAATGGAACATGCCCAGTGTTTCCACCCGTGTCGTGGGTCAAACCACGGACACTCGGTGTGTAAAGTGAGAGCATCAGTCTTATTTTCATTGGGGTCCATTAATCGTCCCAGAGATGTGACCCACAACACTCGGCTGATACCCAGGTATCTACTCAGTGGAAATAAATCAAGGACCCCAATGGAAATAAGCCACTTTGACTTTTTTTGGTTTATCCTAGGTAATTTACACTATGTATGTTAATTGTACTTTTGTGTATCTGTGCCTAAATAAACTTACTATTGGGTGAACAGGGGCAGCAGATGTAAGGAAATATGACCAATATTTCACCTGTGCTGGGGTGATTCCTTGGTCCTTTAGTGTGTAATCTGAGGAAGCTGTCAGCCAAGCCAGGAGCGCCCACCTGGAAAACACTCGGTCTCTGGGTCCAAGTAAATTCACAAAGACCAAAGATATACTAACTAAATGTACATACATCTTTAACCCTTTGAGGGTCGACAGGCCCTCTCCGAGACTCGTTCTCAGGGTCGGCCAAATTTAAAAAAAAAAAAGAAAAAATAATTTTCTCTTTTGAACAGATAGAGAATCTTTTCCCGATCATAATAACACCAAAAGTTTGAAATTTGATGGAAAACTTATGGAATTATGCTCTCGCGAAGTTAGCGGTCTCGGCGATGTTTACGCATCAGCTATTTTGCCCACTTTGAGCCCCATTTTCGGCCAGTTCCACTGTACTAGTTGGCAAAAAACATGAATATTTCGCTAGAACTCCACTTTTTCTATCAAATGAGTGCAAGAAACCACCCATTTATCAATTTCAACAGTGGTCAGAATTTAGCAATTTTGCCAATTTCACACAAATTTCAAAAGATGCCAATTTCCGAATAGGGTCCAGAATAAACAAGAAAGACATTCCTGGCACTAAAATGACATTTCCTCTGTTCATTAGTCACGTCTCAAGGCCCCTCTTATATTCTTTTGCTTTCCACTTTGAATTTTTATTCTCACAAAAAATAGAAGATTTACTGTTATGTAGACTACTGCATTAGTGTAAAAAATGGTATAAATAATATTGGCACACTTGCGAAAGAATATTAGACTCACCAGTTGACGTGTATTGGACGCTTGGCATGATTTGTTTACTTTTGAACTTTGGTAAAAATCGAACATTTCTGCTTCTTTGAGCTCAATTTCAAGGTACTTTTTATTGTAAAACCAGTCAAAATCATCTCAATTTCTGTAATATGTCTTCCATTCTATAAAATGAGACCAAGAAAACTAGAATACAACAATAAATACCATACGAAAATACAGTGCAAAGTCGCTGTTTTATTCCAAAAAAACGATCAAAGTTTTTTTTTTTCTCATTATGCACTGTGTGCTGCAGGATTTTTTTTATACTGTGCACACTGACCACATAGACCCATTCTTTCATATGTAGGCCTACCAGCTTTCTCCCACTAGATTTGAGGGCGCTAGAATTTAGGCGTACTAGTACGTCAAAAACCCTGGGTCGTAAGCCATACTAGTACGGCCGAAACCCTCATAGGGTTAATGTCAAGCTGTAGTAATGATTCATGGCTCAGTTTATAGCAGACTTAGACTGCACACTGAGGGACCAGGGTTTGATCCCTGGCACAAGTGAAAATGGACATATTTACTTATACCTTTTGCTCCTGTTTACCACGTAGTGAGTAGGTAGCTACCTGGGTGTTAGTTGATTATTGTGGGTCACATCCTGGGCAATAGGATTAAATGACCTTAGTGGAAATAGATTCCTCAGTTACATTCTGACCACTGGGTTATCCTGGGTTACTAACCCTCCAGGATAATAATTGCAACAGTTTTTTGCCTCTCGATTATGGGATCAAGCCTGATCCCATAATCCTATAACCAAGTTAGAGGTTATACTACTGATTGTTACCCATTCCTCCTCTCAAGGGAGGTTCCTTTATGCTGGTGGGGGTCTCTTGATCTAGGGAATTGGATCTGTGCTCCAGTTCCCTGAATTTAGCCTGGATACCTTCCATCCCCCCACAGGCGCTGTATAATCCTACAGGTTTAGCGCTCCACTATGATTATAATTATAATAGTGTTACTCATTCCTAACAAATTCTACAGAGTAAGTAAGTTTATTCAGGTATACACAAATTCAGTTACATAGATTATCATACATAGCAACATATATGTAGAGAACCTAGGATAACCCAAAAAAGTCAGATGAAGTGACTTATTTCCATTGGGGTCCTTTTGATACCTGAAATAATACTATAAAGGAGATATACATACTAGGAATAAGGGAAAGTGAGATTTATACTTACGTGTGTGTTAGCTAAAAGAAAAAAAAACTCATTCTCCTCCCTTTGTCGATACAAAAGTTAGGCACCTTTTGGCTCGCCTTGAACTGGTTCATGCTATGACTGGCTTTGACATGTGCGGGTAGTCTGTTTCATTCCTTTATTACTGTACAATAAAAGTTGCTTGAAGCCTGGCCACTGACTGTGGGTACTACAAAGTTGTGCTCTCTACCCCTAGTACTATGATTGCTTTGGTTCCCAGTATTGACAAAATTGGCAGCAAGATATTCTGGAAAGTGCTTGTGAGCAATTTTATAAACTTGATTTAACTTCAGTTGTTTAAATCAGCATTCAGCATATCCAACTGTTGTAATTCATCCTGGCCTACATGCTCTCTTGGACCCAGGTCCAGGATGAATCTTAATATTTTGCTCTGGGTGATTTGCAGTCTATCTTTCAGTTTTTTGTCAAGGCAGGGTACATGTACCATGAAGACATATGACGTATAAGGGCTAGATGTAGAGTCGTGCGAGCCTCGGTAGGTAGGCACTGTGCTTGTCTGTAGAGGAACTTCAGTCTAGCATTCGCTTTCTTTATTACACTGTTCCCTATCAATTCTGACATGCATGGGTCAAAGGGAATTCCCAGATATTTTACTGAGGAAACTGAAGTAATGGGTTCTGTATTACACTGGACATTTAGTTATAAATTTGCTAGAAAATAAAGCAGGAAACAGCTCATATATATATATATACAGTATACTCTTCCACCATTCATATAAGTTAGCTGATCATTTGCTGTAACTTATCATCACAGCATTATTCAACAAATGCATAGAAACCAAAATTTTCTCAAATATAGTTCAGTTATTGTGTGTATGTAGACATTTATTAAAGAAACATTTTGTTATTGACATCTTCATTCTTTATACAGAGAAGTTAAAAGAAACATCACATAAATGTGTGAGAGGTCACTCGAGTATAGGCTCACCTGAACTGTGCATAAATGCGTGTATATTAGGGTTATAAATTTTTTCCAAATAAAACATCTCCTGTGTCATAAATTGATGAACTTTTGTTTAAAAACAATGAAAAAGTCCCTAATTTCTCTGTTTTCAAAAAAGGTCACCCCAAAATAAAAACTATGAATCACCATGTATCTGCATTACTACTCATGAGTAGCAACTCAGGAAAGTACTAATTGGCAACTCAGACTAATGAAAAATATTAATCACCGTATCTTTGCATTACAGTGGACCCCCGCATAACGATCAGCTCCCAACTCGACCAATTATGTAAGCGTATTTTTGTAAGTGCTTTTGTAGGTGTATTTTTAGGGGTCTGAAACGGACTAATCTAATTCACAATATTTCTTATGGGAACAAAATCGGTCTATAACGGCAACCAAACAGACTTCTGGATTGAAATAATATCGTTATGCGGGGGTCCACTGTACTAATCATCAGAGGCATTGCTAGAGTTGGTGTCACCCGGGGCGGAATCTCTGGTGTCACCCCTATGAAATTCATGGGCAGGTTGATGGGGGGAGTAAACTCCAGTTATGTCACTACTGCATACCCAGTGACTGTTTAGTAATGAGAATGTTTAACCCTTAAACTGTCCAAACATAGATCTATGTTTTTTCAACATTTGAAAGTATGTAAAAAAAGTAGATCTTTTCTTTTTTTACATTTGAAAACGTGAAAAAAAACTTTGAGCTACGTTTTTTTTTTTATATATTTGAAAATATGTAAAAAAACGTAGATCTACTTTTGGAGCACTACACATGTGAACATAGATTTGTTTGGACAGTTTAAGGGTTAAGGGCCATAAACTGAACAGGAGAACAGTACTTCTCAACTTTATTAATGATAAAATAAATAATCATAGTAATATTGGGGAAACATAAACTCAAATACCACTTTGAGTACAGCCAACAAATCCTACATTTATTCATCTTCAACAATGCCAAAAAAAAAAAAAAAAAAAAAACTTGAAAAATAAAGAAAAACATTGCAATATCAGAGAAACACTAGTTCCGATATGACCTTGTGTACGGGTAACATCTCAGTGAATCTGATTTTACATATCCTTGCCTTCAATCCTGCAAAATCATCTATCACATCATCAAAATCAATGATTTTCCCTTTATAGGCTTATTTGTACTTTCTTAATATATAATAGGCTATATAGAAACAAAGGATTCTTCTCTTATGTTGGTGCAGCACTGTTTTTGGCATTAGTGTCACCTTCTTTAGAGGCTCTATGGTGTCACCCCCTAAATGGTGTCACCTGGGGGCAGCCTGCCCCCCCCCCTTACACCACTGCTAATCATAAGTAGCAACTCAGAAAATTACTAATCGGCATCGAGTGACAGTGGTACTGAATGTGAAGGAGTGAGTATGAAGATGAAGATGAAAGTATTACTCCACCAACCAGAAAACACAACAGAAGTAAAGTTGCAACCAGTTTGGTGACATCCACAAAAGTATCAAGAAGTACTGCTGTCAAGACATGTGAACAGTTGTCATTTGATGGCAGTGACATTCCTACACCAAGTCAAGCAGCAATTTACAAGTCAGTATACAAAGAGGCTGCTAAATTCAAGGAGGAAATACAGTGGACCCTCAACCAGCGATGGCATCGATTAACGATAAATCTGACTAGCGATACATTTTAATGCAAAAATTTTGCCTCGACTAGTGCTTAAAAACCCGACCAGCGCTATTTGTTCCGTACGAGACGCGTCCACTTTGGCCTGAGCGTGCCTCACTTGTCCCGTGGGTGCCAGTGTTTACAAGCCAGCCACCGCGGTCGCTTCCAAACATACAACTGGAACATTTCATACTATCACAGCCTTTGTAGTGATTGCACCTGCAAAATAAGTCACCATGGGCCCCAAGAAAGCTTCTAGTGCCAACCCTACAGCAAAAAGGGTGAGAATTACTATGGAGATGAAGAAAGAGATCATTGCTAAGTATGAAAGTGGAGTGCATGTCTCTGAGCTGGTCAGGTTGTATAATAAACCCCAATCAACCATTGCTACTATTGTGGGCAAGAAAACGGCAATCAAGGAAGCTGTTCTTGCCAAAGGTGCAACTATGTTTTCGAAACTGAGATCGCAAGCGGTAGAAGATGTTGAGAGACTCTTATTGGTGTGGATAAACAAGAAACAGATAGCAGGAGATAGCATCTCTCAAGCGATCATATGTGAAAAGGCTAGGAAGTTGCATGACGATTTAATTAAAAAAATGCCAGCAACTAGTGATGTGAGTGAATTTAAGGCCAGCAAACGTTGGTTTGAGAGATATAAGAAGCGTAGTGGCATTCATAGTGTGATAAGGCATGGTGAGGCTGCCAGTTCGGACCACAAAGCGGCTGAAAAATATGTGCAGGAATTCAAGGAGTACATAGACAGTGAAGAATTGAAACCTGAACAAGTGTTTAATTGTGACGAAACAGGCCTGTTTTGGAAGAAAATGCCAAGCAGGACGTACATTACTCAGGAGGAAAAGGCACTCCCAGGACATAAGCCTATGAAAGACAGGCTTACTTTGTTGATGTGTGCCAATGCTAGTGGTGATTGCAAAGTGAAGCCTTTATTGGTGTATCACTCTGAAACTCCCAGAGTGTTCAGGAAAAACAATGTCGTCAAGGCTAATTTGTGTGTGCTGTGGAGGGCAAACAGTAAGGCATGGGTCACTAGGGACTTTTTCTATGACTGGTTACACCATGCATTTGCCCCCAATGTGAAAAATTACCTAATTAGTAAGTAAGTAAGTTTATTCAGGTATACACAAATACAGTTACATAGAATTATCATACATAGCAGCATATGTGTAGAGAACCTAGGATAACCCAAAAAAGTCAGAAATTAGACCTTAGTGCCTCCTGGTATTAGACAATGCTCCTGGTCATCCTTCAGACTTGGCAGAGCGACTTTCTAGGGACATGAGCTTCATTAAGGTGAAGTTTTTGCCTCCTAATACCACTCCTCTCCTGCAGCCCATGGACCAGCAGGTCATTTCCAACTTCAAGAAACTGTACACAAAAGCTATGTTTGAAAGGTGCTTTATAGTGACCTCAGAAACTCAACTGACTCTAAGAGAGTTTTGGAAAGATCATTTTACCATCCTCAATTGTGTAAACATTATAGGTAAGGCTTGGGAGGAAGTGACTAAGAGGACCTTGAACTCTGCTTGGAAAAAACTGTGGCCAGAATGTGTAGACAAAAGGGATTGTGAAGGGTTTGAGGCTAACCCTGAGAATCCTATGCCAGTTGAGGAATCCATTGTGGCATTGGGGAAGTCCTTGGGGTTGGAGGTTAGTGGGAAGGATGTGGAAGAGCTGGTGGAGGAGGACAATGAAGAACTAACCACTGATGAGCTGCTAGATCATCTTGAACAGCAAGAGGGCAGACCTGAGGAAACTGCTTTGGAGGAGGGGATAGAGAAATTGAAGAAGTTGCCTACTTCTAAGATTAAGGAAATGTGTGCAAAGTGGCTTGACGTGCAAACCTTTTTTGATGAAAATCACCGACACAGCTACTGCAAGCCGTGTTGGCAACCTGTATACTGACAATGTTGTGAGCCACTTTAGGAAAGTCATAAAGGAACGAGAGGTACAGGTATCTATGGACAGATATGTTGTGCGACAGAAGTCCAGTGACTCTGAAGCTGGTCCTAGTGGCATTAAAAGAACAAGGGAAGTAACCCCAGAAAAAGACTTGCTACCTCAAGTGCTAATGGAAGGGGATTCCCCTTCTAAACACTAAGAAGATCAACGGTCTCCCCTCCTCCCATCCCATCAATCATCACCAGATCTTCAATAAAGGTAAGTGTCATGTAACTGTGCATGTCTTCTTCAGTTTGTGTGTATTAAAATTAATATTTCATGTGGTAAAATTTTTTTTTTCAATACTTTGGGGTGTCTTGCACGGATTAATTTGATTTCCATTATTTCTTATAGGGAAAATTAACTTGACTAACGATTATTTCGATTAACGATGAGCTCCCAGGAACGGATTAATATTGCTGGTTGAGGGTCCACTGTATAAAACTGGATGCACTGCATTTGTGAACGTGCAGTCAAAGTTATGCAGGAATTGTATGCTGCCTGCAGAAACAAAAACAAATTGCAACTTCAGTTTATTCTAAGCAATAAGTAATATATGTACAAACATGATGATAATGATGCTGTAAGCTTTTTTATTTGTTATTAATATTACATGCAATATGCATTCAAGTTACTTGTTTTCGTTACTTGTTTTTTTCCATTTAGCGGTGATGTTTTTTGATAAGATAATGAAATGAAATGTCATTTCTTTGCTTTTAGGCAAAAGTTCATCTGATTAAGGTACAGGAATATTATGTTGTAAAAAAGTTATAACCCTAGTGTGTATTTGTACATCTGTTGGTATCACTATACCTGTGCTCCAGACACTTCAGCTAGCATCAGTTACTCCAGTCTGAAATACTGGATATCTAACACTCATCAGCAGCTAGAGGCCAATTTCTAACATGCCCTTAGTACACCTACCATCCGACTTACGACCTGCTCGACTTACGACCACTCGACTTACGACCGTGTTTTTTATACCAAATTTCTGGGAAATACTACTATTTGTGTTGTACACAGTGTTTATCCTAAACCTTACAGTATAAAATACAATACTAACAGCATAAAAGTAAAGTAAAACATGGAATACCAAAATAAAACAATAAAATAAAATCATTACAAAAATATGATGTTGATATTCAGTAGTAAAGTTCGACTTATGTCCATTTCGACTTACGACCGGTTTTTCGGAACCGAACTCGGTCATAAGTTGGATGGTAGGTGTATTCTCACAGAATAGGTGGGATTTAACCCTTTGACTGTTTCGGTCATATACAGTGGACCCTCAACCAGCGATATTAATCCGTTCCTGAGAGCTCATCGTTAATCAAAATAATCGTTAGTCAAGTTAATTTTCCCCATAAGAAATAATGGAAATCAAATTAATCCATGCAAGACACCCCAAAGTATTGAAAAAAAAATTTTTACCACATGAAATATTAATTTTAATACACACAAACTGAAGAAGACATGCACAGTTACATGACACTTACCTTTATTGAAGATCTGGTGATGATTGATGGGATGGGAGGAGAGAGTCTTAGTGTTTAGAAGGGGAATCCCCTTCCTTGAGGCAGCAAGTCTTTTTCTGGGGTTACTTCCCTTGTTCTTTTAATGCCACTAGGACCAGCTTCAGAGTCACTGGACTTCTGTCGCACAACATATCTGTCCATAGAGGCCTGTACCTCTCGTTCCTTTATCCTAAAGTGTTTCACAACATTGTCAGTGTAATAGTCACCAGCACGGCTTGCAGTAGCTGTGTGAGGGTGATTTTCATCAAAAAAGGTTTGCACTTTAAGCCACATTGCACACATTTCCTTAATCTTTGAAGTAGGCAACTTCAATTTCTCTCTCCCCTCCTCCGAAGCAGTTTCCTCAGGTGTGGCCTCTTACTGTTGAAGATGATCTAGCAGCTCATCAGTGGTTTGTTCTTCATTGTCCTCCACCAACTCTTCCACATCCTCCCCACTAACCTCACCAATATGAGCACTAGTTCCAGGCATTTTTTCCTGTTCACCTGGGTGTTAGTCAACTGTTGTGGGTCGCATCCTGGGGGACAAGATTAAGGACCCCCAATGGAAATAAGTTAGACAGTCCTCGATGATGCACTGACTTTCTTGGGTTATCCTGAGTGGCTAACCCTCCGGGGTTAATCGTTTCTCGGTAATTGTTTCACATTAAGCCACACCAACAACACTCTCTCCACATCTTCGAGTAATACAGCTGATGGTGGTGCAGCAACAACAACAGCTGACTGTGGTGCAGCAGCAGCTACACCTTTGGCAAGAACAGCTTCCTTGATTGCCGTTTTCTTACCCACAATAGTAGCAATGGTTGATTGGGGTTTATTATACAACCTGACCAGCTCAGAGACACGCACTCCACTTTCATACTTAGCAATGATCTCTTTCTTCATTTTTTTTTTTTTTTCAACAAACTGGCCGTATCCCACCAAGGCAGGGTGGCCCAAAAAGAAAAACGAAAGTTTCTCTTTTTAAATTTAGTAATTTATACAAGAGAAGGGGTCACTAGCCCCTTGCTCCTGGCATTTTAGTCGCATGGCTTACGGAGGAAGAATTCTGTTCCACTTCCCCATGGAGATAAGAGGAAATAAACAACAACAAGAACTAGAAAGAAAATAGAAGAAAACCCAGAGGGATGTGTATATATACATATATATGCTTGTACATGCATGTGTAGTGTGACCTAAGTGTAAGTAGAAGTAGCAAGACGTACCTGAAATCTTGCATGTTTATGAGACAGAAAAAAAGGACACCAGCAATCCTACCATCATGTAAAACAATTACAGGCTTTCGTTTTACACTCACTTGGCAGGACGGTAGTACCTCCCTGGGCGGTTGCTGTCTACCAACCTACTACCTAGACTTGAGTATCTATACTGAGGAAATGTTTTGACACACAGTGGCTTCATCAGTCCCATACAAGGGAGAACGGTGAAGATCAGGAGGAGTTTGAGATAATCAGCCCCTCAATCTTTTCAAGACTGATGGACTGATTACATCAACTCCAGGCTCTTTCTTCATCTCCATAGTAATTCTCACCCTTTTTGCTGTAGGTTTGGCACTAGAAGCTTTCTTGGGGCCCATGGTGACTTATTTTGTAGGTGCAATCACTAGAAAGGCTGTGATAATATGAAATGTTCCAGTTGTTGTATGTTTGGAAGCGACCGCAGTGGCTGGCTGGCTTGTAAACACTGACACCCAAGGGACAAGTGAGGCGCGCTCAGGCCAAAGTGGACGCGTATGGTACGGAACGAATAGCGCTGGTCGGGTTTTTAAGCGCTAGTTGAGGCAAAGTTTTTGCGTTTAAATGTATCGCTAGTCAGATTTATCGTTAATTGATGCCATCGCTGGTTAAAGGTCCACTGTATATGCGTCTTACGAGCCACCATGTTTGACATATATATACTCATAAATTCTAGCTGCTTCAAATCAAGCAGGAGAGTGCTGGTAGGCCCACGTGTGAGAGAATGGGTCTGTGTGGTCAGTGTGCACCATATAAAAAAATCCTGGAGCAAGCAGTGCATAATGAGAAAAAAAAATCCAACCGTTTTTTTTTTTTAATTAAAATGCCAAATTTGTGGTCTATTTTCGTATAGTATTTATCTTTGTATTCTTGTTTTCTTGGTCTCATTTGAGAGAATGGAAAACATATTATAGAAATAGAGGTGATTTTGATTGGTTTTACTATGAAAAGATGTTCAAAAGTAAACAAATGATGTCATTTTCCAATAAATGTCCAAGTAGCCATTCTAATTTGCAGTCATGAATGGGTTGACATTACGTATTTATACAATTATTACAATATTGCAGTAGTCTGCATAACAGTAAATCTTCTATTTTTTGTTTGAATAAAAATTCTAAATAGAAAGCAAGAGTAATATCAGAGGGGCCTGGAGACATGACTGATGAACAAAGAAAATGTTATTTTAGAGCCAAGAATGTCTGCATTGTTCATTCTGGACCTTATTTTGAAATTGTCACATTTTTAAATTTTCGTGAAATTGGCCAAATTGCAAATTTCTGACCACACTATTGAGTAGTTGAAATCAGTAAATGGGCAGTTTCTTGTACTCAGTCGATAGAAAAAAATGGAGTTCTAAAGAAATAGCTATGAGTTTGGTCGACTGGAACAATGGAATGAGCCGAAAATAGGGCTCAAAATGGGTGAAATCGCTGACTCGTAAATATTGCCGAGGTCGCTAACTTCACGAGAGCATAATTCCTTCAGTTTTCCATCAAATTTCGTTCTTTTGGTGTCATTACAATCGGGAAAAGATTCTCTGTCATTTCATAAGAAAAAATAATTTTTTTTTTTTTGGAAATTTTGCGACACCAGGAGACACCTCAGGATTTGGGGTTGATGCAGTCAAGGGGTTAAAGTCATGGCAAGTTAGTTCTAAAAGTATCAAGCCACTGCCTGCTTTGAAAAAATAATTATAAATAAATGAACACATTTGAAATTCAACTTTATATTCTTAACCCTTATTAGTTGGGTTGCAGGTCAGGAAAAAGTATGAGCAGTGCAATAATAAAAAGACTTGACTCAGTCTATTTGGCTCTTGAAAATAAAGAATATTCAGTGGTCCTCTAGTGATCTATGGAAAACTTTTGATACAGTAGACCATAATACACACAAATGTTTAAGTATGTGTAAGCCATAACTTTATGCAATCTTGTAACTTACCATATACAGTATACATCACTTTAATTAGTGTGAAAACACCTCTGAATGACCTCACAGGTTTAGTGCTTACTTGAATACAATAATAATAGTCTAAGTGTAGAAATATGTTGAAGTGAAATTTAAGCCTATTAAATTTTCCACTGAGTGAGTTGTAGTTTACCAGTGGAGTTTAATTTTAATGCTACAAAGAAGGCTTTTTTTTTTTTTTTTGAGTTGATTAATTTCAGTTAGTAAACCAGTATAGCCCAAGAAAGCCAGGCTGTGTGACTTGTTCCATTGGGGTCCTTTTTGCCGTTCTCCCACAATGCAGTGGAACCTTAACTTATGAGTGTCCCAACTTACGAGTTTTTTGAGATACCAGCCATCCCTGGGTCGATTTTTTACTCTGAGTTACGCGCCAGCTTCCCCCCCCCCTCTTTCCCCTCAACCCAAAACCTGGACACCTCGCTTGTTTATCTATGATTTCATGCTTTAATTCCATGGAAATCATTCTCTTTTTCTTCTCAGAAATAATAATAATAATAATATATATTATTAGTCAAGTCACTCAGTAAGTCAGTCAAGTCACTCAGTAAGTCAGTCAGTCAAGTCATTCATTCAGTAAGTCAGGTCACTCAGTAAGTCAGTCATGTCACTCATTAAGTCAGTCAAGTCATTCAGTAAGTCAGTCAAGTCATTCAGTAAGTCAGTCAAGTCACTCAGTAAGTCAAGTCATTCAGTAAGTCAGTCAAGTCACTCAGTAAGTCAGTCAAGTCACTCAGTAAGTTATTCAGTCATGTCACTCAGAAAGTCAGTCAGTTCAGTCAGTCAGTTCAGTCAGTCATTTCAGTCAGTCAGTCAGTCAGTTACACAAACTCATGTTAACCTCTTTTTCTGTGTACAAAGTAACACTTCAGTTACGGCTAGAGGTTATCTCTTTGCTAATTCTAAGACTTTGTGCTTATACCTCTTCATGCCACTTTCAGCAACACTAGTATGGCTACTGGGTGTCATGATTGCTTGGCAGATAGAAGATATAGTAATTAAAATATCATAACACAATTGACAAACACAGCTGCCTTGTAGCAGAGAAAGACTGGACACATATGATGGTGGGGAGTGGTGTCGGGGAGTGGTAGGGTAGTGCTCCCCGGCTGCTCTACAACAAGGTGGCCGCTTGAGCTCAAACTGAACCATGTTAAATTAATTATACGTTGTGTTACATAAAATTATGCAGCAGTTCTTCAATGGCGGTCTACTGTATTATTATAATGATAGAGCTTTAGTTCCCTAAATTAATAATAATAAAAATAATAATAATAATATAATACTACTACTAATAATAAATTATTATGACGATAGAGCTTCAGTTCCCTAAATACGTAATAATAATAATAATATACTACTACTAATAAATTATTATAACGATAGAGCTTCAGTTCCCTAAATACGTAATAATAATAATATACTACTACTAATAAATTATTATAACGATAGAGCTTCAGTTCCCTAAATAATAATAATAATAATAATAATAATAATAATAATAATACAGTGGACCCCCGGTTAACGATATTTTTTCATTCCAGAAGTATGTTCAGATGCCAGTACTGACCGAATTTGTTCCCATAAGGAATATTGTGAAGTAGATTAGTCCATTTCAGACCCCCAAACATACACGTACAAACACACTTACATAAATACACTTATACATAATTGGTCGCATTGGGAGGTGATCGTTAAGCGGGGGTCCACTGTAATATAAAACAGAGCTTCAGTTCCTTAAAATAATAATAATAATATAACGATTGTGGAAAATATTTTTATTTTCCGAAGCTATAGTGCCTAATAGGTGATTAATCTTAATTAATAGAGCGACCTCTAATGTGTATACTAGTTATGAGATGTTAAACCGTATGGTGGGCTGTGAAATAATCAGTGATAATAACACTTAAGTTAAGGAATCGTTGAAGCGATATGAGCTGCCATTCCCAGAGTGAGTGAGCACATGTTTACCTCGTGGTTCCTGTCCCGAGGATAGTGAAGTTTTTATGGAATCAAGACTTCTAAACCGGGACAAACCAACGAATACCTCATCCTGCTGGAATAAGAACCGTGTCGGTGTAGCAGGACATCAAAATGAGATGATGAATGGAGGAAATAAGGAGCATCAATCACCCACAGTTAAGTAACCTTTCTAGTTATAGCAGACTGATACTGGCCAGTTAGGTATGTTGTAATTGGATAGGTTGTGGATGATCCAGCTACATCAAGTGACCAGAGAATATCTGGTAGGTGGTATTATTATTTTTTTTTTTATTATCACACCGGCCGATTCCCACCAAGGCAGGGTGGCCCGAAAAAGAAAAACTTTCACCATCATTCACTCCATCACTGTCTTGCCAGAAGGGTGCTTTACACTACAGTTTTTAAACTGCAACATTAACACCCCTCCTTCAGAGTGCAGGCACTGTACTTCCCATCTCCAGGACTCAAGTCCGGCCTGCCGGTTTCCCTGAATCCCTTCATAAATGTTACTTTGCTCACACTCCAACAGCACGTCAAGTATTAAAAACCATTTGTCTCCATTCACTCCTATCAAACACGCTCACGCACGCCTGCTGGAAGTCCAAGCCCCTCGCACACAAAACCTCCTTTACCCCCTCCCTCCAACCCTTCCTAGGCCGACCCCTACCCCGCCTTCCTTCCACTACAGACTGATACACTCTTGAAGTCATTCTGTTTCGCTCCATTCTCTCTACATGTCCGAACCACCTCAACAACCCTTCCTCAGCCCTCTGGACAACAGTTTTGGTAATCCCGCACCTCCTCCTAACTTCCAAACTACGAATTCTCTGCATTATATTCACACCACACATTGCCCTCAGACATGACATCTCCACTGCCTCCAGCCTTCTCCTCGCTGCAACATTCATCACCCACGCTTCACACCCATATAAGAGCGTTGGTAAAACTATACTCTCATACATTCCCCTCTTTGCCTCCAAGGACAAAGTTCTTTGTCTCCACAGACTCCTAAGTGCACCACTCACTCTTTTTCCCTCATCAATTCTATGATTCACCTCATCTTTCATAGACCCATCCGCTGACACGTCCACTCCCAAATATCTGAATACGTTCACCTCCTCCATACTCTCTCCCTCCAATCTGATATTCAATCTTTCATCACCTAATCTTTTTGTTATCCTCATAACCTTACTCTTTCCTGTATTCACCTTTAATTTTCTTCTTTTGCACACCCTACCAAATTCATCCACCAATCTCTGCAACTTCTCTTCAGAATCTCCCAAGAGCACAGTGTCATCAGCAAAGAGCAGCTGTGACAACTCCCACTTTGTGTGTGATTCTTTATCTTTTAACTCCACGCCTCTTGCCAAGACCCTCGCATTTACTTCTCTTACAACCCCATCTATAAATATATGTATTATATACACAAATGTTAAACCTAGGACCCAATCTAACTTTATTTTTTTAAATACACTACCTAACAGAATACTCCATTCGACTGAATGTACAGCAATGCATGCAACCATATGACCTGTCTTTGTAATACTCATTTGTGCTTTATAGTTATCTGTTTACAATAATGTTTTATCACTGATTTCATCATTGCTTAGTTAATCTTAAGTTAATTTTAAGCCAGCCCGTAATGCTATGCATATAAGTGGCTTTGGCATGCTGCTCTTACCTGTATTTTTTGTACCTCTGTATGTATGCTTAAATTACTAAATAAATAAATAAAGTGTTTTTTCCTTGATGGATATATAGGTGTGTAACCTGCTCCCCCCCCCTTCATTCAGTTAAACTAATATAATCTATACAGTCCACAATTAATTAGTAGTGCCGTACTTGTGGGTGCTATCCAATTCATACTGGTCTCGGATAGATATGGGTAAGATTGGGAGGTCGAAGGAGCCACCTGCAGTGACCAGGGGTGGCTAAGTTTTCTCACACGTCTACACGGGGTGACTACGGTAAACAATATGGTTGTTGTCTCCCAATGAGATTACTTGTATGCATGTAATGTTGAGGTACATAGGGGTAACCCCTATAAAATTTTCCATAATGATAGTGCTTCAGTTCCCTAAATTAATAATAATTATTATAATAATGATAGAGGTTCAGTTCCCTAAATTAATAATAATAATGCATAATACGTATGTAATAATTCAGATTGCTTCTGCTAGTTGGCACAGCTGATCAGCAGTAAACATGCTTACATCCCTGTGGGGGGGCAATTCTCTCGTGCTTGTTTGCATTTTTTTTTTACAGCCATTTGGCCAAATTTCTTTTTTCTATCCATGGGTCCTAGTGATCTACTGCAGTTAGCCTCAAAACTACTCTGTTTTCTCTTACAGTAAGAACATGGGAAGATACTATGGTCAAATTGTGACAGAAATGGCCGACGCTGCTGCCTCTGCCACGATACTATGGCCTATTTTATTCATTCTAGAGTATATATTGTGTTTCTATGCTAATTATATTGTTTATTATGTTATACTAGATGAATTGTGATAGATAAATAAGCCGTACAATTGATAATAGCGTTATATTCAAGTATTTTTTCTCGTCTCTCCAGAGAGCAGGAACGAATTAATGGCTTTTCAGTTAATTTAAATGAGGAAAATTAATTTGATGTATGAGTAAATTGAGTTGTGAGCAAGCTCCTGGAACGGATTAAACTCGTAAGTCAAGGTTCCAGGTTCCACTGTATTTATAATAGGGGCAGCAGGGGTTAGAAGACTTACCTAGGGCTGAATTTAGGCTTAAGCTGAAGAAACTACGGCTTAGGGACCTTACAGTCTGAAGGGGTCCTCTCAAAATTTCAGAAATTATGTTTTATTTACTTATGTCTAAACCTGGTTTTGAACCCATGCCTAAAATACATCTTAACCCTTAAACTGTCCAAACGTAGATATACGTTTTTTCAACATTTGAAAGTTTGTAAAAAAAAAAGTAGATCTTTTTTTTTTATTTTACATTTGAAAATGTGTAAAAAAACTTTGATCTACTTTTTTTTTTGTTATGTTTGAAAATATGTAAAAAAACGTAGATCTACTTTTGGAGCACTACGCATGTGAACGTAGATCTGCTTGGACAGTTTAAGGGTTAAAACAATTATTATTTTTATAAACTTTATTATACAATTTAACAAGCTAGCTTAATCTTTTGAGACATCATGACTTTTTGTTTAGAAAAGCAAAAAGGAAATTGTAAACTGACTGATTTCTTACATTAACCCATAACGGTCCAAACGTATATATACGTTCACTACCGTACTGCCCCAACTTTTTTGAGAAAAAATACATTGTTGTTTTTTAATAGGAAAAAAGAACATATGGTACCCAGGCATCCCAATTATTTTAATATGGTGCACAGTGAGTGCTCACACTCAGGCTTATCGTGGCAATGTTAAATGTAGGACACATAAAACGTATATATACGTTTGGGGCACTAGCGGTAAAAACGTATATATACATTTGGACCGTTTACGGGTTAATGTTAAGCCTTTCAGGGTCGAGAGGCCCTCTCCTAAACTCGTTCTCAGGGTCGATAATTTTTCTAAAAAAAAAAAAAAAAAAATATTTTTTCTTATGAAATGATGGAGAATCTTTTCCCAATCATAATGACTCCAAAAGTATGAAAGTTGATGGAAAACATACAGAATTATGCTCTCGCGAAGTTAGCGGTCTTGATGATGTTTATACATCGGTGATTTCGCCCACTTTGAGCCCTGTTTTCGGCCAATTTCAGTGTACTAGTCGACAAAAATCATATCTATTTCGCTAGAATTCCATTTTTTCTATCGAATGAGTACAGGAAACCACCCATTTACCGATTCAACTATCCAATAAAGTGGCCAGAAATTGGCAATTTTGCCAATTTCACAAATTTCAGAAGATGCCAAATTCCAAATAGGGTCCAGAATAAGCAAGAAAGACATTCCTGGCACTAAAATAACATTTTCTCTGTTCATTACTTCTTACTTCTGCAATGGAAATGTTGCCCTTACTGCTTCCCTCCTCTTCTGAAGATATTTCCTCAGCCACTTCTTGCTGATCCTTGTGCAGGTCTTGACGTTCTTCTGTGGTGAGCTCATTCTTGTTATCTTTCACCAACTCCTCTACATCCTCATCATCCATTTGCAAACCCATGGACTGTCCCAGAGAAACAATATCCTTCACTACAGGCTCTGCCTCAAAGCCTTCAAAATCTCTGACTGACACAGCCTGGCCACAACTTCTTCCAGGCAGAGTTCATTGTCCTGAAAGAAACTTTTCCCCAGACTTTGCCTATTATTCTTAAACACTGGAGGTCAGTTTCATCACAATTAAAAACTTCTTGAGGAATAAATCCCACAATGTCTACATAGGTTTTAAATTCCTTTACAAACTTTTCATTCTCATCTCTGTTAACACTGGCAGCCTCCTCATGCCTTTTATTTATTTATTTATTTATTAATTTGAACATGATACAGAGAAGTACAAAAGAATACAGTTAAATGCAGCATGCCAAAGCCACTTGAATGCATAGCATTACGGGCAGGCTTAAAATTAACTTAAGATTAACTAAGCAATGATATATTCAGTGGTACAAAAATTATTGTGAAACAGATAACAATTTAGTACAAATGAGTATTACAAAGACAGGTCATATGGTCATTTACTGTGTAATCAGTAGAATGGAGTATTCTGTTGGGTAATGAAGTTAAATAGTAACAAAGTTTGATTGGGTCACAGGTTGACATTTATGAGATAAAATAATGAGACATATATGAGATACAATTTATGAGATACAATTATTCAGTATTTATTTAGTTGTGGGTGAGTAAGTGATTTTTGAGAAGAGACTTGAATTTATAAACAGACAGTTTCTTTTATATTCACAGGTAATGAATTCCAGATTTTAGGGCCTTATATGTGCATTGAGTTTTTGCATAGCGTGCAATGGACACGAGGAACATCAATGAGTGATCTGTGTCTTGTGTTATGGTCATGTGTTCTGTTGAGGTTGGCAAGGAGATGTTTGAGGGGAGGGTTTATGTCAGAGTTAAGTGTTCTATGTATGTAGTAGGTGCAGTAATAAGTATGGATGTTTTGTATTGTGAGTAGGTTTAGAGTTTTGAATATTGGTGGAGTGTGCTGTCTGTAGTGGGAATTTGTTATGCCTTATTACACTATGACTCCTATTCATCTTTTTAAACCTATCACACCAGCCCCTACTTGCCTTAAATTCATCACTTTCAACACTGTTTCCTAGGATCTCTCTCCTAAGGCCACTATATAACTGCTTTGCTTTTTTACAAATTGTTTCAGAAATACTGTCACAAGTCAGTTGTTTTTCATTAATCTACACTAGCAAAAGTTTTTCCATTTCTTCAGTCATCTGTGACCTTTTTCACAGCAAGAATTTTCACTCATTTCACCACAACAGCCTCTTTTATTGATTCTTTATTTTTCAATATGGACGTTATGGTGGATTTCGCCATACAGTGGACCCTTGGTTTTCGTGAATTTTGGTCATCGGCAACTTTTTTCGTCAAAATATAGCCTTGGTTTTCGTGATTTCCCCTGGATTTCAGCGGTCATACGGTACGTGTCCCAGTGGCCCTGCGCACACACAGTATTCCACAGATGCATTCAAGAGTCAGTGTGGCATTGTTTTTTGGCGATTAAACATTACCCTGCGAGGTAATACAAAACATTTCGTAATAATACATTGTTTTTTGTGCTTGTTTATTATGTGAAACTGCTAAATAAGTCACCATGGGCCCAAAGAAAGCTGGTAGGGCCAGTTCTTTGACAAAGAAGGTGAGAAACACGATAGAATTCAAGAAAGAACACACCAGCCAGGGTACTTCCCAGCACATACACCAGCCAGGGTACTTCCCCACACACACCAACCAAGGTACTTCCCCACACACCAGACAGGGTACTTCCCCACACACCAGCCAGGGTACTTCCCCACAAACCATCAGGGTACTTCTCCACACACTAGCCAGGGCACTTCCCCACACACACCTGACAACCCTATGCCTGTTGTGACTCTAGACAGATATTTTATGTGACAAGGGTCTAGTGACTCTCAGGCTAGTCCTAGTGCCATTAAAAAAACAAAGAAGGGAAGTAACCCTGGATAAGGACTCAGTACCTAAAGACTTTATGGAAGGGGATTTCCCTTCCAAACAATAGTAACTTCTCCCTCTCCCCTCCTCCCATCTTCCATACACTAATAAGAGTCTTCAATACAGGTAAGTGTGATGTTATTATTGCTTTATATTGATTTGTCATTCTTTTCTGTATGTAAATATATATTTAATTTCTAAAAAAATTATTTTTGTTAATACTTTTGGGTGTCTGAAATGGATTAATTAGATTTACATTATTTCTTATGGGGAAAATGATTTTGGTTTTTGGCAGACTCTCTGGAACGGATTAATCACGAAACCCAAGGGTCCACTGTACTATACTGAGTGGCCAAGTCTGACACATGTATTCCACTTTCCCACTTCACAATGAGTTCATTTTTTCACTTTAATTGTTGTTCTCACTATTTTCCTTTTATGCTTGTTTGGATCACTTCTCTTTTATGGGGGCCATGATTACTTATTTTCAATGAAGATACTTAAAAAACACCACAGAATAACAATGAAATGCCAAAAAGTTTCAAGGAGCTTGTACGAACAATTCTTAATGAACAAAAGCTGACAAGAGACTGAGCGCGTGATGCTTTGTTTTCACTGGACTTTGCACAGACAGACCATTTTGTTTATTTATTTATTTTATTTATTTATTTATTTTATGTCTTTGCAAACAGTACATTGAGATTTTGTATTTGCAATAGTGGGTTGCAATGCAAAGAGAGCCTCTATTATGCCTAGGCATTATGGGCCAACTTAACATTATTGGCTTACAGTCTACTTAATACTAAGGAGTATATCATAGTTGTACAGTAGGATACTAATTATTTCATAGTTGTAAAGTAGAATATTAATTATAAATGAGTCAAAATTTGTATAATACAAAGATATATTTTTTTTTTTATTTATTATCACACCGGCCGATTCCCACCAAGGCAGGGTGGCCCGAAAAAGAAAAACTTTCACCATCATTCACTCCATCACTGTCTTGCCAGAAGGGTGCTTTACACTACAGTTTCTAAACTGCAACATTAACACCCCTCCTTCAGAGTGCAGGCACTGTACTTCCCATCTCCAGGACTCAAGTCCGGCCTGCCGGTTTCCCTGAATCCCTTCATAAATGTTACTTTGCTCACACTCCAACAGCACGTCAAGTATTAAAAACCATTTGTCTCCATTCACTCCTATCAAACACGCTCACGCATGCCTGCTGGAAGTCCAAGCCCCTCGCACACAAAACCTCCTTTACCCCCTCCCTCCAACCCTTCCTAGGCCGACCCCTACCCCGCCTTCCTTCCACTACAGACTGATACACTCTTGAAGTCATTCTGTTTCGCTCCATTCTCTCTACATGTCCGAAACACCTCAACAACCCTTCCTCAGCCCTCTGGACAACAGTTTTGGTAATCCCGCACCTCCTCCTAACTTCCAAACTACGAATTCTCTGCATTATATTCACACCACACATTGCCCTCAGACATGACATCTCCACTGCCTCCAGCCTTCTCCTCGCTGCAACATTCATCACCCACGCTTCACACCCATATAAGAGCGTTGGTAAAACTATACTCTCATACATTCCCCTCTTTGCCTCCAAGGACAAAGTTCTTTGTCTCCACAGACTCCTAAGTGCACCACTCACTCTTTTTCCCTCATCAATTCTATGATTCACCTCATCTTTCATAGACCCATCCGCTGACACGTCCACTCCCAAATATCTGAATACGTTCACCTCCTCCATACTCTCTCCCTCCAATCTGATATTCAATCTTTCATCACCTAATCTTTTTGTTATCCTCATAACCTTACTCTTTCCTGTATTCACCTAGTAGGTTGGTAGACAGCAACCACCCAGGGAAGTACTACCGTCCTGCCAGATGACTGTGAAACAAAAACCTGTAATTGTTTTGCATGATGGTAGGATTGCTGGTTTCTTTTTCTGTCTCATAAACACGCTAAGATAACAGGGATATCTTGCTACTCCTACTAACACTTTGGTCACACTTCACAGACACGCACATGCATATATATATATACATACATCTAGGTTTTTCTCCTTTTTCTAAATAGCTCTTGTTCTTTTTTATTTCTTCTATTGTCCATGGGGAAGTGGAAAAGAATCTTTCCTCCGTAAGCCATGCGTGTCGTATGAGGCGACTAAAATGCCGGGAGCAATGGGCTAGTAACCCCTTCTCCTGTATACAATTACTAAAAAAGAGAAGAAAGATATATTTATATTCTAAAATGCTTTTGTGAAAACAATGATTCAATTACAGTGGACCCTCGACCAGCGATGGCATCGATTAACGATAAATCTGACTAGCAATACATTTTATCGCAAAAATTTTGCCTCGATTAGCGCTAAAAAACTCGACCAACACTATTCGTTCCGTCTGAGACGCGTCCACTTCTGGCCAGTGTTTACAAGCCAGCCAGCCACCGCGGTCGCTTCCAAGCATACAATCGGAACATTTCATATTATCACAGCCTTTTTAGTGATTGCGCCTGCAAAATAAGTCACCATGGGCCCCAAGAAAGCTTCTAGTGCCAGCCCTACAGCAAAAAGGGTGAGAATTACTATGGATATGAAGAAAGAGATCATTGCTAAGTATGAAAGTGGAGTGCATGTCTCCGAGCTGGCCAGGCTGTACACAAAACCCCAATCAACCATCGCTGCTATTGTGGCCAAGAAAACGGCAATCAAGGAAGCTGTTCTTGCCAAAGGTGCAACTATGTTTTCGAAACTGAGATCGCAAGTGATAGAAGATGTTGAGAGACTGTTATTGGTATGGATAAACGAAAAACAGATAGCAGGAGATAGCATCTCTCAAGCGATCATATGTGAAAAGGCTAGGAAGTTGCATGACGATTTAATTAGAAAAATGCCAGCAACTAGTGGTGATGTGAGTGAATTTAAGGCCAGCAAAGGTTGCTTTGAGAGATGTAAGAATTGTAGTGGCATACATAGTGTGATAAGGCATGGTGAGGCTGCCAGTTTGGACCAAAAAGCAGCTGAAAAATATGTGCAGGAATTCAAGGAGTACATAGACAGTGAAGGACTGAAACCTGAACAAGTGTTTAATGGTGACACTGACAATGTTGTGAAACACTTTAGGAATGTCATAAAGGAACGGGAGGTACAGGCCTCTATGGGCAGATATGTTGTGCGACAGAGGTCCAGTGACTCTCAAGCTGGTCCTAGTGGCATTAAAAGAAGAAGGGAAGTAACCCCGAAAAAGGACTTGCCACCTCAAGTCCTAATGGAAGGGGATTCCCCTTCTAAACACTAAGACCATCAACACACTCCCCTCTTCCCATCCCATCAGTCATCACCAGATCTTCAATAAAGGTAAGTGTCATGTAACTGTGCATGTCTTCTTCAGTTTGTGTGTATTAAAATTAATATTTCATGTGTTAAATTTTTTTTTTTCAATACTTTTGGGTGTCTTGCACGGATTAATTTAATTTCCATTATTTCTTATGGGGAAAATTAACTTGACCAACGATTATTTTGACTAACGATGAGCTCTCAGGAACGGATTAATAGCGTTAGTCGAGGGTCCACTGTATATTCCTGTCAACAATGGATAAAAGGTTCAAAGTGATTGTTTCAGTTATGATGTGGGAGTACATACGTGAGTAAGTGTGTACTGAGTATTTAGCATTTAGTCTAAGGTGATTAAGTGGCTTTTGAGAAGAGTCTTAAATTGATTTTCAGACTGGGTTACTTTAATATCTTCTGGTAATGAATTCCATATTTTGGGGCCCTTTATGTGCATAGAATTTTTACACAGTGTGATATGGACACGATGTATATCAAAAAGAGATTTGTGTCTTGTGTTGTGGTCATGTGTCCTGTTTAGGTTTAGGTCGAACATCAGGGAAACGTCCGAATACCGAGTCAAATTTTTCTCAAAAAAGTTGGGTGAATATTGAGTTGTACGAATATGAGGACGTACAAATATCGAGGTTCTACTGTAATGTGTTATTTACTACATTAAGTTAGCTTGACACTTCTCAGATTGTAACCTTCCTAAATGATAAGAACTCGTATATTAATCTTGTACAGTGGTCCCCCGGTATATGATATTAATCCATTCCTGAGAGCTCATCGTATGCCAAAATTATCGAAAGGCGAATTAATTTTCCCCATTAGAAATAATGGAAATCAAATTAATCCGTGCAAGACACCCATAAGTATGAAAAAAAATTTTTACCACATGAAATATTAAGTTTAATGCACACAAACTGAAGAAAACATGCACAGTTTGTAGTACTCTACTAACAATAGAATACATGACACTTACCTTTAATGAAGATCTGGTGATGATTGATGGGATGGGAGGAGGGGAGAGTGTCAAACTTATTGTTTAGAAGGGGAATCCCCTTCCATTAGGACTTGAGGTAGCAAGTCCTTTTCTGGAGTTACTTCCCTTTTTCTTTTAATGCCACTAGGACCAGCTTGAGAGTCACTGGATTTCTGTCGCACAACATATCTGTCCATAGAGGCCTGTACCTCTCGTTCCTTTACGACTTTTCTAAAGTGGTTCACAACATTGTCATTGTAATAGTCACCAGCACAGCTTGCAATAGCTGTGTGAGGGTGATTGTCATCCATAAAGGCTTTCACCTTGTCCACATTGTACACATTTCTTTAATCTGTGAAGTAGACAACTTCCTCAATTTCTCTATCCCCTCCTCTGAAGCAGTTTCCTCAGGTCTGGCCTCTTGCTGTTGAAGATGATCTAGCAGCTCATCAGTGGTTAGTTCATCATTGTCCTCCTCCACCAACTCTTCCACATCCTCCCCACTAACCTCCAACCCCAAGGACTTCCCCAATGCCACAATGGTTTCCTCAACTGGCATACGATTCCCAGGGTTAGCCTCAAACCCTTCAAAATTTCTTTTGTCTACACATTGTGACCACAGTTTCTTCTAAGCAGAGTTCAAGGTCCTCTTAGTCACTCCCTCCCAAGCCTTACCTATAAGGTTCACACAATTGAGGATATTAAAGTGATCCTTCCAAAACTCTTTTAGTCATGCGAGTGTCTGTGGTCACTTCAAAGCACTTTTGAAACATAGCTTTTGTGTACAGTTTCTTGAAGTTGGAAATGACCTGCTGGTCCATGGGCTGCAGGAGAGGAGTGGTATTAGGAGGCAAAAACTTGACCTTAATGAAGCTCATGTCCCCAGAAAGTCGCTCTGCCAAGTCTGGAGGATGACCAGGGGCATTGTATAATACCAGGAGGCACTTAAGGTCTAATTTCTTTTCAATTAGGTAATTTTTCACATTGGGGCAAATGCATGATGTAACCAGTCATAGAAAAAGTTCCTAGTGACCCATGCCTTACTGTTTGCCCTCTACAGCACACACAAATTAGCCTTGAGGACATTCTTTTGCCTGAATGCTCTGGGAGTTTCTGAGTGATACACCAATAAAAGCTTCACTTTGCAATCACCACTAGCATTGGCACACATCAGAAGAGTAAGCCTGTCTTTCATAGGCTTATGTCCTGGGAGTGCCTTTTCCTCCTGAGTAATGTAGGTCCTGCTTGGCAATTTCTTTCAAAACAGGCCTGTTTCATCACAATTAAACACTTGTTCAGGTTTCAATTCTTCACTGTCTATGTAATCCTTGAATTCCTTCACATATTTTTCAGCTGCTTTTTAGTCTGAACTGGCAGCCTCACCTTGCCTAATCACACTATGTATGCCACTACGATTCTTAAATCTTTCAAACCAACCTTTGCTGGCCTTAAATTCACTCACATCACCACTAGTTGCAGGCATTTTTTCAATTAAATCCTCAGACAACTTCCTAGCCTTTTCACAAATGATCGCTTGAGAGATGCTATCTCCTGCTATCTGTTTTTTATTTATCCACACCAATAACAGTCTCTCAACATCTTCTAACACTTGCGGTCTCTGTTTCGAAAACAAAGTTGCACCTTTTCCAACAACAGCTTCCTTTATTGCCATTTTCCTGGCCACTATAGTAGCAATGGTTGATTGGGGTTTTGTATACAACCTGGCCAACTCCGACACATGCACTCCACTTTCGTACTTTGCAATTATCTCTTTCTTCATTTCAGTAGTCATTAGCACCCTTTTTCTCGAAGGGTTGGCACTAGAAGCTTTCTTGGGGCCCATGGTAACTTATTTTGCAGAAACAAGCACCAAAAACAGTGATAATATAGAATGTACCGAATGTATGCTTAGATGTGAGCACACTGGCTGGCTTGTAAACACTGGCATGCACGGGGCAGTTCAGGCCACACGTGGACACGTCTTGGACGAATCTCGTGTGGTGGGTTTTTTAACGAATGGCGAGGCAAAATTTTTGCATTAAAATGTATCGAATACCAGATTTAACGGATACCGATGCCATCGAATATCCTCCATATCTGACTCAACCTATGTAAAAATTCCAATAGTAGTTATTAGTTTATTTTAAGGCTGCCTTAAGTGTCGTACATAACCAGGGGCTTTTTGTAAAGTAATCGTATGTCAATAATGTCACTTTTTCTGAATCGGTTATAATTATATTTTATAGAAATAAAGTTTATCACTTATAATGATGTGAGGAAGAAAAAAGTTTGTTGGGTTGGGATGAAGAAATTTTGTTGGGTTGGGATGAAGAGAGTTTGTTGGGTAGGGATGAAGACAGTTTGTTGGGTTGGGATGAAGAGAGTTTGTTGGGTAGGGATGAAGACAGTTTGTTGGGTTGGGATGAAGAGAGTTTGTTGAGTTGGGATGAAGAGAGTTTGTTGGGTAGGGATGAAGAGAGTTTGTTGGGTAGGGATGAAGAGAGTTTGTTGGGTAGGGATGAAGAGAGTTTGTTGGGTTCGGATGGAGAGAGTTTGTTGGGTAGGGATGAAGAGAGTTTGTTGGATTGGGATGAAGAGAGTTTGTTGGGTAGGGATGAAGAGAGTTTGTTGGGTAGGGATGAAGAGAGTTTGTTGGGTAGGGATGAAGAGAGAGTGTTGGGTTGGGATGAAGAGAGTTTGTTGGGTAGGGATGAAGAGAGTTTGTTGGGTAGGGATGAAGAGAGAGTGTTGGGTAGGGATGAAGAGAGTTTGTTGGGTAGGGATGAAGAGAGAGTGTTGGGTTGGGATGAAGAGAGTTTGTTGGGTAGGGATGAAGAGAGTTTGTTGGGTGGCAAGAGTTTAATGGTGAGTGAGAGGAGAGGGAAATAATGCAACTTATTTTCTTTTTAGCACACTTCTGGACTTGATGTGACTGCTTGAAGAACATTACCACTTGTCAGGTCAAGCTGCTGTAGTACTCGAAAGTTTTAGGCTATGACTTGTTTATTACTACTTGACAAACTAGTATTTGGAAATTTTAACCCTTTCAGGGTTCATGCCATAGTTTTAGGGCTTTGAGTTGAGGGTCCAAACTGTAGATCTACGCCATGAGCTCAGCTCACTCTGATAAGCTGTGAGTGGTAAATTTGGGCCTAGATATGAGAGAATACATCTATGTGGTATGTGTGCACCACATAAAACAAATCCTGCAACACACAGTGCATAATGAGAGAAAAAAATTGAGATCGTAATTTTTGATTAGAACAGTGACTTTGCAGTGCTTTTTCGTATTTTTTTTTATAGTTGTATTTGCGATTTCTTGGTTTCATTTGATAGAACGGAAGATATATTACAGAAATAGAGATGATTTTGATTGGTTTTATTACTGGAAATGGCTTGAAACTGAGCTCAAATAGCGGAAATGTTAAATTTTTGCCGATGTTCAAGAGTAAACAAATGACCTCACACGTCTAATAGACGCCAGCTGGTGGGTCTGATATATGTTCATAAATGTGGTGATATTATTTATACAATTATTACAATATTGCATAACAGTAAATCTTCTATTTTTGGTTTGAATAAAAATTCATTTTGTGAATAAAAAATCAAAATGGAATTCATTCGTAAAGCCTGAAAATGTAACTAATGAACAGAAGGAATGTTAGTTTAGTGCCAGGAATGCCTGCATTGTTTATTCTGGACCCTGTTTTGAAATTAGAAGACGTATTTTGAACTTTGTGTTAAATTGACCAAATTACCAATTTCCAATCACTTTATTTTGTAGTTGAAACAGTTGACTTGGCGATTTCTTGTACTCAATCAATAGAATGGAAGTAATACTAGTGAAACAGCTAAGAATTTGGTCGACTGGAATAATGTAATTGGCCTAAAATGGGAGTCAAAGTCGGTAAAATCGCCGATGCGTAAATATCGCTGACACATCAAAATTCACGAGAGCATAATTTCGTCAGTTTTCCATCAAATTTTTTACTTTTTGTTTTATTACCTTCAGAAAAAGATTCTCTACCATTTCATAAGAAAAAATCATTTTTTTTTGTTTTTTAAATTCTTGGACCCTGGTGCACACTTTGAAATTTGGCCTCTGGACCCTGAAAGGGTTAATTTTGGCTTTTAACTCTTAAACTGTCCAAATGTAAATCTATGTTCACTCGCGTAGCCCTCCGAACGTAGATCTATGTTCGATTTTACATGCTTTCTTATGTAAAAACAGTTTAACCCGTAAACGGTCCAAACGTATATATACGTTTTTTCAACATTTGAAAGTATGTAAAAAAAGTAGATCTTCTTTTTGATTTTTTACATTTGAAAATGTGTAAAAAAAACTTTGATCTACTTTTTTTTTTTGTTATATTTGAAAATATGTAAAAAAACGTAGATCTACTTTTGTAGCACTACACATGTGAACGTAGATCTGCTTGGACTGTTTACGGGTTAAGGGTTGATTGTTTTTCAGGTAATTCTAAATTCCAGAGTACATTTCACATTTAAATTCCAAATTTGTAAATTTTTTCCATATAAACTAAGTGAAGTTGCATATATTGTCAGGATCCTGAATAATATACACTGTAACTGTAGATATTTATTATTCTATTGCTTTACTTTCAATTTTGTGTAAAGTAATTGTTTTGTAATTTTGTATTGTAGTGAATGAATAACTGTTTCTTCATCAGTAATTGTTATCTTCACCAGATTTCTCTTGAACATGAGATCTTGTTGCACCCCAGATACTTTGGTCCGCAGTTGATGGACACTGTGAGACAGATGCTCTTCACAGAGGTGGAAGGCACCTGTACTGGCAAGTAAGTATTAATATAGTAGAACGCCCTGTATCTGCAGATTCAGTTTCTGTGGTTTCAGTTATCCACGGTTTACCATGGCCCGATAATTACCCTTAATTTTGCTTGATAATGGTCACAGAGTACAACAGTAGTGATGATGGCAGTTCTTCAAAACCTAAAAGATGCCATGAAGTCCTTCCCATCAGTGAAAAAGTGATAATTCTCTACTTATTTTTGCATAATTTATCAATTAAATTTTTATCATAGGTATGCATGTAAACAAAAAACGAGTTGTATATAGGGTTTGCTACTATCCACGGTCTCGGGTATCCACAGTAGGTCTTGGAATGTATCCCCTGCAGATAAAGGGGGACTACTGTACTTAGCATTCTGTAGACTCCTCTTGTATTTTATTTATTTTTTTTTTAAATATTGCCAAGCTGCTGCTTTTAGGATTTAATTTCTTGAGGAGACCACTCCTGATAGTGTAGTATTGCATGTTTTTGTTCACTTATTCTGTTTTTGTTTGACCAAATATAAACCTGATTTCGCATGGTAATTGGAAACAGATCAACCTGGCTGTGATGGATATGTAGGACAGTATGACCCAGGGATGGGCTGCATTAGTAGGAAAACTCTCAGAACCCATGAAAGGTAGAGCACATACATATATATCAAAGGTAAAGCTAACACGTCAGAAACAACAGTGTCATTTCTTTCTCAGCTGAAGAGCTATTCCTATTATTCTTGTTTCTTATGTTCTTTTCTTCTCCTCCATTCCTACTTCTACTTTTTTGTTGTGTTTAATGTACTGTACCTGCTGAGATATGAGCGTTATTTTTCCAGTGTTTTTATGTACTGCACTACTTACTGCACTACTATTCACTGGTCCACCCCTACCTCACCTATGGTATTTGTGCCTTTGGTTCCACAACGACAAATCACCTAAAGCCAGTAATAACCCAACAAAAGGCTGCAGTGCGAATAATCACACAATCCACTGCTAGACATCCCCCCCCATCCTTTTTTTCAAGACCTAAACCTACTCACTGTGCAAAACATTCACTCTTACTTCTGTGCAACCTACCTTAACAAAACAGTCATTTCTAATATAAATCCCGACCTGAAGTGCTTTCTTGACAATTGTAATAGGACCCTTAGACATAATACTAGACATAATACTAGACCCTTAGACATAATAATGTCGGGCTAAATCCTTTCAAAAACTCCATGTACATAAAATGGCCCAAAATCAGGAACACACTACCAGAAATCTCCAGAACCAGTGGCTCAGCTAGCATTTTTAAAATTACAGTTAGAAAACACCTTTTTTTTTCCTTAACCTATCCCAGCCCATCATAAATATGTATGTCAAAGCAATACGTGCATTTGCTCAGTATCCTGAACAGGCAAAATATTATAATCAATATATACTTACTCTCAGTATCTGTAATCCTCCTAAATGTTAATCATTCCATTGTGTCCACCTTAGGTTAATAATCAAAACTGTAATTATACTCAACCAAACTTATTAAAGCCATATAGCATGATCTACTAGAACATTCAGTTCTCACATAATAACCATATATACAATTACTGCACTGTTATTGCCTGATTAATCTTAAGTTAGCCATAAATTTGCCCAAAATGCTCTGCATATAAAGGGGCTTTTGGCATGTACATCCAATAAGTAAGTTAGTAAGTTATTCAGGTTAACACAAGTACAGTTACATAGATTATCATACATAGCAGCATATGTGTTAAGAACCTAGGATAACCCAAAAAAGTCAGACAGTGACTTATTTTTATTGTACAAACATGTAAAATACTAAAATCAGATTATTATTATTATTATTATTATTATTATTATTATTATTATTAGGTTAGTAGACAGCAACCACCCAGGGAGGTACTACCGTCCTGCCAAGTGAGTGTAAAACGAAAGCCTGTAATTGTTTTACATGATGGTAGGATTGCTGGTGTCTTTTGTCTGTCTCATAAATATGCAAGATTACAGGCATGTCTTGCTACTTCTACTTACACTTAGGTCACACTACACATACATGTACAAGTTTATTTATACACACTCATCTGAGTTTTCTTTGATTTTCTCTTAATAGTTCTTGGTCTTATTACTTTTCCTTTTTATATCCATGGGGAAGTGGAATAAGAATCTTTCCTCCGTAAGCCATGCGTGTTGTAAAAGTCAACTAAAATGCCGGGAACAATGGGCTAGTAACCCCTTTTCCTGTAAAGATTACTAAAAAGAATAAGAAGAAGAAAATTGTCAAAGTGGGAAGTTTGAATGTGCGTGGATGTTGTGCAAATGATAAGAAAGAGATGATTGTGGATGTTATGAATGAATAGAAGCTGGATGTCCTGGCTTTAAGTGAAACAAAGCTGAAGGGGGTGGGAGAGTTTCAATGGAGAGGAATAAATGGGATTAGGTCAGGGGTTTCAAATAGAGTTAGATTTAAAGAAGGAGTAGCAATAATGTTGAAGGATAAGCTATGGCAGGAAAAGAGGGACTACAAATGTATAAATTCAAGGATTATGTGGAGTAAAATAAAGATTGAATGTGAAAAGTGGGTTATAGTAAGCATGTATGCACCTGGAGAAGAGATAAGTGTAGAGGAGAGAGAGAGATTTTGGGAAATGTTGAGTGAATGCATGGGGAGTTTTGAATCAAGTGTGAGAGTAATGGTAGTTGGGGATTTCAATGCTAAAGTCGGTAAAAATGTTATGGAGGGAGTAGTAGGTAAATTTGGGGTGCCAGGGGTAAATGTAAATGGGGAGCCTTTAATTGAGCTATGTGTAGAAAGAGATTTGGTAATAAGTAATACATATTTTATGAAAAAGAGGATAAATTAATATACAAGGTATGATGTAGCATGTAATGAAAGTAGTTGTTAGACTATGTATTGGTGGATAAAAGGTTGATGGGTAGGCTCCAGGATGTACATGTTTATAGAGGGGCAACTGAAATATTGGATTATTATTTAGTTATAGCTACAGTTAGAGTAAGAGGTAGATGGGAAAAGAGGAAGGTGGCAACAACAAGTAAGAGGGAGGAGGAAGTTCGGGTGAGATATAAGCGACTATTGGCAGAAAGGTGGGCTAGTGCAAAGATGAGTAGTGGGGGGTTGAAGAGGGTTGGAATAGTTTTAAAAATGCAGTATTAGAATGTGGGGCAGACGTTTGTGGTTATAGGAGGGTGAGGGCAAGAGGAAAGAGGAGTGATTGGTGGAATGATGAAGTAAGGGGTGTGATAAAAGAGAAAAAGGTAGCTTATGAGAGGTTTTTACAAAGCAGAAGTGTTATAAGAAGAGCAGAGTATATATGGAGAGTAAAAGAGAGTGGTGAGAGAGTGCAAAAGGAGAGCAGATGATAGAGTGGGAGAGGCACTGTCAAGAAATTTTAATGAAAATAAGAAAAAATTTTGGAGTGAGTTAACCCTTTCAGGGTCCAAGGCCCAAATCTGGAGTCACGCACCAGTGTCCAGGAATTTTCAAAAAAAAAATTTGTTATTTTTTCTTATGAAATCGTAGAGAATCTTTTTGTGAAGGTAATAAAACAAAAAGTACGAAATTTGGTGGAAAATTGACGAAATTATGCTCTCGCGAATTTTGATGTGTCAGCGATATTTACGAATCGGCGATTTTGCCGACTTTGACTCCCATTTTAGGCCAATTACATTATTCCAATCAACCAAATTCTTAGCTATTTCACTAGTATTACTTCTATTCTATCGATTGAGCACAAGAAATCGCCAAGTCAACTGATTCAACTACAAAATAAAGTGATCGGAAATTGTTAATTTGGCCAATTTAACACAAAGTTCAAAATATTCCAATTTCAAAATAGGGTCCAGAATGAACAATGTAGGCATTCCTGGCACTAAACTAACATTTCCTCTGTTCATTAGTTATGTTTTGAGGCTTTACAAATAAATTCCATTTTGATTTTTTATTCACATAATGAATTTTTATTCACACCAAAAAATAGAAGATTTACTGTTATGCAATACTGTAATAATTGTATAAATATCATCACCATATTTGTGAATGTATATTAGACCCACCAGCTGACGTGTATTAGACGTATGAGGTCGTTTGTTTACTCTTGAATATCGGCAAAAATTTAACATTTCTGCTACTTTGAGCTCAGTTTCAAGCCATTTCCATTGCTAAAACCAATCAAAATCATCTCAATTTCTGTAATATGTCTTCCATTCTATCAAATGAGACCAAGAAATCGCAAATACAACTATAAAAAACAAAGTTGCTATTTTAATCGAAAAATCATGATTTCATTTTTTTTCTCTCATTATACACAGTGTGCTGCAGGATCTGTTTTATGTGGTGCACACATACCACATAGATGTATTCTCTCATATCTAGGCCCAAATGTACCACTCTCAGTTTATCAGAGTGAGCTGAGCTCATGGCGTAGATCTACGGTTTGGACCCTGAACATAAAGCCGTAGATCTACGGGACGGACCCTGAAAGGGTTAAACAAGTTAAGAAAGCCTAGGGAAAGTATGGATTTGTCAGCTAAAAACAGAGTAGGGGAGTTAGTAGATGGGAAGAGGGAGGTATTAGGTAGATGGCGAGAATATTTTGAGGAACTTTTAAATGTTGAGGAAGAAAGGGAGGCGGTAATTTCATGCACTGGCCAGGGAGGTATACCATCTTTTAGGAGTGAAGAAGAGCAGATTGTAAGTGTGGGGGAGGTACGTGAGGCATTACATAGAATGAAAGGGGTTAAAGCAGCTGTAACTGATGGGATCATGACAGAAATGTTAAAAGCAGGGGGGGATATAGTGTTGGAGTGGTTGATATTTTTGTTTAATGAATGTATGAAAGAGGGGAAGGTACCTAGGGATTGGCGGAGAGCATGTATAGTCCCTTTATATAAAGGGAAAGGGGACAAAAGAGATTGTAAAAATTATAGATGAATAAGTTTACTGAGTATACCAGGAAAAGTATACGGTAGGGTTATAATTGAAAGAATTAGAGGTAAGACAGAATGAAGGATTGGGGATGAGCAGGGAGGTTTCAGAGTGGGTAGGGGATGTGTAGATCAAGTGTTTACATTGAAGCATATATGTGAACAGTATTTAGATTAAGGTAGGGAAGTTTTTATTGCATTTATGGATTTATAAAAGGCATATGATAGAGTGGATAGAGGAGCAATGTGGCAGATGTTGCAAGTATATGGAATAGGTGGTAAGTTACTAAATGCTGTAAAGAGTTTTTATGAGGATAGTGAGGCTCAGGTTAGGGTGTGTAGAAGAGAGGGAGAATACTTCCCGGTAAAAGTAGGTCTTAGACAGGGATGTGTAATGTCACCATGGTTGTTTAATATATTTATAGATGGGGTTGTAAAGGAAGTAAATGCTAGGGTGTTCGAGAGAGGGGTGGGATTAAATTATGGGGAATCAAATTCAAAATGGGAATTGACACAGTTACTTTTTGCTGATGATACTGTGCTTATGGGAGATTCTAAAGAAAAATTGCAAAGGTTAGTGGATGAGTTTGGGAATGTGTGTAAAGGTAGAAAGTTGAAAGTGAACATAGAAAAGAATAAGGTGATGAGGGTATCAAATGACTTAGATAAAGAAAAATTGGATATCAAATTGGGGAGGAGGAATATGGAAGAAGTGAATGTTTTCAGATACTTGGGAGTTGATGTGTCGGCAGATGGATTTATGAAGGATGAGGTTAATCATAGAATTGATGAGGGAAAAAAGGTGAGTGGTGCGTTGAGGTATATGTGGAGTCAAAAAACATTATCTATGGAGGCAAAGAAGGGAATGTATGAAAGTATAATAGTACCAACACTCTTATATGGATGTGAAGCTTGGGTGGTAAATGCAACAGCGAGGAGACGGTTGGAGGCAGTGGAGATGTCCTGTCTAAGGGCAATGTGTGGTGTAAATATTATGCAGAAAATTCGGAGTGTGGAAATTAGGAAAAGGTGTGGAGTTAATAAAAGCATTAGTCAGAGGGCAGAAGAGGGGTTGTTGAGGTGGTTTGGTCATTTAGAGAGAATGGATCAAAGTAGAATGACATGGAAAGCATATAAATCTATAGGGGAAGGAAGGCGGGGTAGGGGTCGTCCTCGAAAGGGTTGGAGAGAGGGGGTAAAGGAGGTTTTGTGGGCAAGGGGCTTGGACTTTCAGCAAGCGTGCGTGAGCGTGTTACATAGGAGTGAATGGAAACGAATGGTACTTGGGACCTGACGATCTGTTGGAGTGTGAGCAGGGTAATATTTAGTGAAGGGATTCAGGGAAACCGGTTATTTTCATATAGTCGGACTTGAGTCCTGGAAATGGGAAGTACATTGCCTGCACTTTAAAGGAGGGGTTTGGGATATTGGCAGTTTGGAGGGATATGTTGTGTATCTTTATACGTAGTGTATATGCTTCTTAACTGTTGTATTCTGAGCACCTCTGCAAAAACAGTGATAATTTGTGAGTGTGGTGAAAGTGTTGAATGATGATGAAAGTATTTTCTTTTTGGGGATTTTCTTTCTTTTTTGGGTCACCCTGCCTCGGTGGGAGACGGCCGACTTGTAGAAAAAAAAAATTATTATTATTATTATTATTATTATTATTATTATTATTATTATTAACTAACATGTGGCAAGCAAACAATACACAAGGTGGAATTCTTTAAGAAAGGTTTGCTGTACTACACAGTGATTACATCCACATACGTTACTATGACAGGGGCTCTGTAAGGTATATTTTTTGACATTCCCTTTTTGTGTAGTACATGGTTTTAATCATAAATTCATAAACTAACCCTAATTTACCTATTCCTTTACATTTATTTAATAAATAACCTCTTAATTGTCAGCAGTTAATTTAATATCTTTATTATGCACCCCATATCCATCTTGTGAGTGGTAGTCAAAGGTTTACAGAGGTACATAATGGGTCCAGGGACTGGACCCCAAAGTTTTGATAGCTGAACAAGTTACAAAGGTAATGAACTCCAGGTAGATCTGGTCACAATCATGACCAAGTTACAAGGTAATGAACTCCAGACAGATCTGGTCACAATCATGACTAAGTTACAAACTGTCAGCAGTCTCCATATTGACAGTCCCATCTGTGTTGCCATTCTTGAAAAAAATGGCAGAGAATCTTTTTCTGAAGGTAATAACACCAAGTATGCAAAGCCTGATTAATATTTACAGAATTACATATGTGTGAATTCTTTAGCTTGAACTGTCAGTTCTTTAGCTTAAACTGTATAAACTGACCCAGTTCCCAGCTATTTTGCTAGTATTCCTTCCAAACTATCCATTGGCCATAAAATAATTGCCCATTCAACTATTAAACTACTATTATGTACTCAGAAATTAGTAACTTGGCCATTTTTTGACTTCAACAAACTCCAGTTTAAAAAAAAAGTCCAAAACAAAAAACTACAGTCCAGCCACTGAATCAGTTTTCTCTCTCTATTAACCCTTAAACTGTCCAAACGTAGATCTGTGTTCGTTCGCATAATGCTCCGAACATAGATCTACGTTTTTTTTACATTCTTATGGAGAAAATCAAGGTCGGAGCGCTACGTGTGCAAACGTAGATCTACATTTGGACAGTTTAAGGGTTAATCATGTCCCCTGGCCATTTTGAATCCATTATTACTTGCCATAACCATAAACCATAACCAAAAATGATTTGTCATGGTGTAGTCTATCTCAGTAATTGCAGCCTACCTTGTAGGAACCCATTAAATAATTAGAAGAGCTAGGGGGGCCATCACTCTTCTGAGGAATATCACTCAAAATCTTCCATTTGTCATCAGTTTTACACCTATTTCAGGCCACTTCCAGTCTTAAACTGACCAGAGTCTTCTCCATATACGTATATTGGAACCAAGAGATAGTCAATAAAAGCATGAAAACCACCCTAGAAAACTCCCTAAATTGTTATTTGAATGCTATCACGCACATGCTGCATAGACCCATTCTCTCGTGTCTAGGCCAAATTTTGCTTCCCACAACGAATTTGAGGATGCTGTGAATTGTGTGTGTATCTATGGCACCATCACTGGTCCCATTGACATAGATCTACATGACTAATGTTGAAGGGTTAATGCTTACTGTACATGGCAGTATGTGGTTGATGGCGCCCTTGTGGCCAGCATGTACCATAGCTCTCAATTATTCGTTTCCTGCAGATAATTTTTATATCCATTCCAAGTTTTCTAGTGGAAACACTTGAGAACTTGGAATGGAATTTTGAGGAACAAGCATCTAGTGTATCAGATACATAGCATGAAAGGCATTGGATACCACAGCAGAATTTGAATGCTTCTTTTTATATGAGAATATACAGTGTTTGGATTCTATATTTTGCTTTTAACCCATAAACGGTCCAAACGTATATATACGTTTTTTCAACATTTGAAAGTATTTAAAAAAAGTAGATCTTCTTTTTGTTTTTTTACATTTGAAAATGTGTAAAAAACTTTGATCTACTTTTTTTTTTGTTATATTTGAAAATATGTAAAAAAAAAACGTAGATCTACTTTTGTAGCACTACACATGGGAACGTAGATCTACTTGGACCGTTTATGGGTTAAATCTGTCGACTTTGATCAACATTGTATATAGCTGTAGTGTAATTTTATAACCAAAATCCAGTAGGGATACAAGTAAGTGTATCACTAAAAGTTTTGAAATAAAAGGGGTATGTAGTGTAGTTACTCATGGTGTCCCATCTCTGTTATAAATTAAAAAGTTCTTACAATTACCCATTTTGGCACACATTACTTCTTCTTTTATTTCATACCAGACATTAACCACTCCCTCCCGTGCTGCTTTTTATCTATATTAATTGACTAATGGCCTCTTGTTCTTTTCCCAGTTAACTCTTTGAGGGTTTTGGCCGTACTAGTACGGCTTACGACCCAGGTTTTTTGACGTACTAGTACGCCTAAATTCTAGTGCCCTCAAATCTAGTGGGAGAAAGCTGGTAGGCCTACATATGAAAGAATGTGTCTATGTGGTCAGTGTGCACAGTATAAAAAAAATCCTGCAGCACACAGTGCATAATGAGAAAAAAAAAACTTTGACCGTTTTTTTGGAATAAAACATCGACTTTGCACTGTATTTTCGTATGGTATTTATTGGTGTATTCTAGTTTTCTTGGTCTCATTTTATAGAATGGAAGACATATTACAGAAATTGAGATGATTTTGACTGGTTTTACAATGAAAAGTACCTTGAAATTGAGCTCAAATTAGCAGAAATGTTCGATTTTTTCCAAAGTTCAAAAGTAAACAAATCATGCCAAGCGTCCAATACACGTCAACTGGTGAGTCTAATATTCTTTCACAAGTGCGCCAATATTATTTATACCATTTTTTACACTAATGCAGTAGTCTGCACAACAGTAAATCTTCTATTTTTTGTGAGAGTAAAAATTCAAAGTGGAAAGCAAAAGAATGTAAGAGAGGCCTTGAGATGTGACTAATGAGCAGAGGAAATGTCATTTTAGTGCCAGGAATGTCTTTCTTGTTTATTCTGGACCCTATTCGGAAATTGGCATCTTTTGAAATTTGTGTGAAATTGGCAAAATTGCTAAATTCTGACCACTGTACTGGATAGTTGAAATTGGTAAATGGGTGGTTTCTTGCACTCATTCGATAGAAAAAATGGAGTTCTAGCGAAATATTCATGTTTTTTGTCGACTAGTACAGTGGAATTGGCCGAAAATAGGGCTTAAAGTGGGCAAAATCGCCGATGCGTAAACATCGCTGAGACCGCTAACTTTGCGAGAGCATAATTCCGTAAGTTTTCCACCAAATTTCATACTTTTGGTGTCATTATGATCGAGAAAAGATTCTCTATCTTTTCATAAGTTTTTTTTTTTTTTTTTTAAATTTGGCCGACCCTGAGAACAAGTCTCGGAGAGGGTCTGTTGACCCTCAAAGGGTTAAGAGTCCCTAATAAACAAATGTAGGCATTCCAGGCTCTAAAACAACATTTCCTTTGTTCATGAATCACATCTCCAGGCCGCTCCTATATTACTCTTGCCTTCCATTTTAAATTCTTTTTCACACAAAAATCGAAGATTTACTATCGTAAGGGGTTCTTGAATGGAGATTTCGTAGGATAAGGTAGACACACTTGTAGGATGGTAGGTGTATTGTCAGACTGAGATGAGAGATGGAGCCCGGTGCCAAGCCTGTTCACGTTCTGTAGGTCTGCCGCCGAGTGAGACCGGGACAGAGGAATGGGACTCCTCGTGAGCAACCCGTGACGTCACACCAAGCCACAGGCCTACGAGGGATCTCGTGTCTAAAGCACAGGGATGATACTAATATGCTATGCTATATAATACTGGGAATACAGGGATCAGCAACTATGCTGACAGCTCGGTCATGTTACGTATGTCGTCCCGACATACACTACTATCTATAGGCTGAACAGGCAGGCGGATCTGGGCTGATTCTATACAATAACAAATTCATATATATCTTAGAACTAATGGATGGTATCATAATGGATATTACATAGTGGGTGTTAACATAATGCATTACAAACTATAAGAACAATTCATTATACAATATGGATGGAATTGATCGATCGATCTGTATTCATGCACTCTACGGATTCTGAGGAAGAATAATTATATACAAAGAAGTGTTTAACAGAAAGGCAGATTCGGTGCACGCAAATCTAGACTGTTAATTCTCAGAATACGGAGGGAACGTGAACACGAAAAATTTCTGACAAACTGATCAGCTAATAATAAAACACACAGTTGACAAATTCATTCATCTCGGACATCTAATTATGCAGGCTGTTTACACTTAAACCCAATTCTGCGAGGGTGAGGTTTACGTATGCAGAATGGTTATCATCTCTGGGAGGATCGAATTCCTCTGCAATGGCTAACACATGCCTTGACTGAGAGAGAGCTGAACGAGTATTTACAAAAGATACAACTACAATCACTAGTGACTGTGGAATTACTAATTCATCTGCTAGGAGTACTCAACTCGACTATTCGATACAGTAATTCTTGGCTCATTACAAAGTCACTAATGGATGCTGGTGGCTTCACAGTAAGAATAAGATCTTCCTGGAGCAGGAATCGAATCACACCAGAACACAAGGGATCTAGTCTTTGTGCAGTTTTGACATCCTCGACAGTAAATGGAGGATCTGCAGTAACTACACTAACGTGTCGCGATAAAGCATCTGCGACTACATTTGACTTGCCAGGTAAATTTTCAAAAGTGGGATTGAACTCTTGGATAGTCAAGGTCCATCTGGCTAACCTTCCAGTAGGCTGTTTGTTCTGGAATAAAGGTATCAGTTCTTCCTTACTGGAGGAAAGAACAAACTCGGTGGAGTGGATGACTCCCCCCGGTTGAAAAAATTAATGCTATAACACGCAATATGAGCAAGGGAGAACGAATCTACTATCTCAACTGCAAGCACAGGAGAAAAGAAATGAACACGGTGAACAATGCTGATATTCAATCTGAGTCGCACACAGTGACACGAGGTATCAGCTATAAAGAAACTACACTTACGTTAATATGTGAAAGTTACTCGAGAAATAACTTCTTACAATGCACTGATTACTGTCAACTAGGATGGGATCACCATCTGGAACATTAGGAACAACAACAGACACTCTAGTGAGAACACTAGCTGTAACAGAGACGTCTTTCTGCAGACAGCATGTCACATCAACAAGAGATGGCATTACTAGTTGCAAGTAATCGTTTTCTGACAAGGCATCCCCTGTGGAGAAACTACTACTCGAACTAGCAGTCATTGCAGGGATAGGCTGTGCACTCAAGGCAGTCTGAGTGTCCTCGGACACTTGAGGCAACGGAACACTATCCTGCAAGTCTGAAGGTATAGGTGGAACACAGACGGGAATGACAGAATTACTAGTGCCTGACCGCTCGGCTACGTTAATAAGTAATTCACGGATCTATAGGAACTTAATCTGAACTTCACATTTCGCAGCACTTTAACAAATCTCAGATACAAGCTGTGAGAACAAACACATTGCTCAAGGGCTAGGTATTGTCTTTCAGTCAGTAAGGGAATGTTGGTACTGTGGACTGATTCATATTGACTTTGACTGGAATGATACACTAAGTGAACGTTCAAAAGTGACTGGGACATCTTCTCAGTGAAAATACTGAAGGGCATAAGTCAAGAAAAATGGAGAGAATGACACAGTAAGCTTAAATGGAAAAAAAAATGCTTAACTATTCTGCATAAGTAATTAAAAATTGACAAGTTACACAGTAAGCAAAGAACTCACACAAGAATAATATGCAACTTAACAAACACTGAAAATCAAGAGAACTTGTACTTTGCTCAAATCTAATATGCTCAACTTTTACTTTAAATTGAATAAATGGCACAGTGAGTTGTCTTTACTTTCAATGCAACAAGGAAAATACACAATAAAATAATAGAATGGACTCAATAAACTTGTGCAAAAATTAAAACAAACACACAATTCACTGAAATAAAAATTAAAATGACAGACAGAATAAAATACTATGCACAGAACAGAGCATAAGAAACTGCACTGTAATAAACTGTATTGCACAACACTGCATAAAATTTCCTGCAAGAAAAACTTTAATAGCAACACAATATTTGCACAAGAATTATTGCAAAATGAGTCTATGTGCAATAATAAAAATTATAACACACAAGAAAAGAAATATATCAAGGAATGAACACTTTAACTCTTAACTGCACTTAAACAACAAGCAAAAGAACAATTTACTTTAGAAGGAGAATTTAAAAATTGCACTAAGAGTGAATTTGTTCAATAAAACATGAAAAAAATAATAGGTGCAAAAAATACATAACAAAACAGAGGGTTGAACACTTACAGTGATGCAGAACACATCAACATACACACAATACTAGAATTTTCTTGCAATGAAACTTGATGTTTTAAAAAATTTTGTAAACAGATTTCTTGCTGGAGCTTTAAAAATGGCACTATTGTCTGTGGAAATAAGACAAATTAAACACTGGCTGAATAAAGGAATATGAACACAAGAATGTTCAACACACAGGGAACAAAAATAGAATTACACAAATGCTGGGAAGAAAAAAAAATAACAGACAACACTGAGTTGTGATGCAGAATATGAGGTGAAAAATTTACTGAGTTAATTCACTGGAATTCTGAAGTTTAAACACAAGTTCTATACTGCTCATATGTTGCACACACAACAAAGGAAACACTAAGTACTTACTTCAAGTGTGTATAAAAAGAAACACAACACAACAGATATAAAATAATACACGAAAATTAACACTGAATTAAGGAGATTAAAAGAAATTAATGCAATCAGTACATGATAAACACTGAGTCTGATCAAGAGTCACTGAGTGTCACTAAGAGAAAAATTCACTGGGAACACAAAAGAAATGTCTCAACACTCGCAAATGTCTCTAAAAAAAAAAATATTATCGCTGTAACACTTGAAAAAAATGAGATTGATGGATTGTTTATATCGTCTTGCTGCTGTCCTCTGCACAGATGATCGTAGAATTGCGCTTAAATCGGCGAGAGACAACACACAGGAGGCTTTATAAAGATGGCGCGAACACACTCTAGCTCTTGACCCCCTATGTGGTCCTTAAAATATGGTGCTACAACCCTTAGCAGTGCACCAAAACACTGATGAGGTAGGTGAGTTGTAATGGCCGACTGTAGTTGGGTTTGTGGGTAATGGCTGAGCGAGGCGTCTGAGACCGGCAATGGTGCGACACACGTGATCGTGAGTGGCTGGGCTTATGGGTTGAACGTCGTAAGCCTCACTGAGAAAACCCACACTGCCGCGAAGATAATTCTAAGCCGGCTGGCTTAGAAGAAACCCACGAAATACTACAACACCACAAGGATGACAAGGAGCACTCAGAATGCTTGGAACTTGAATCACAAGCGATGAAGGCTACTCATGTGGCTTGCTTGAGTACTGGGGTAAAACACCTGGGTTAGTTGCTAGCTGGCTTATCTTAACCCTTCACACAGAATAGCTTGATAACTTCACACGATGAGCACAGCAGGGGTGGAAGCTGGCTTGGCAGACAAAATAATTGGATGGAGTAGGCTAGGCTGGACTGGACTCGGGTGTTCTGACTCCCCCACCACAGACTGGAAGCTGGCTTATTTTGCAAACTCGGGTCAACCCCTCGGGAGTAATGCAAAAAGCAGTTAACACTAATACAAAGAGACTGACCAGTGAATAATGTAGAAGCTGGTAGAGTAGCTGGCTTGAGGTAGCTGGATGGGGTGAACCTCGGTAGGCCTACTGGTAACACGAAATGGCCGTCTTGCTGGTCGACAACTTTATCTCCAGAAATCGCTGTAATCGTCAGAATTACAGGCTCACCGCTGTCACCATTTATCGTAAGGGGTTCTTGAATGGAGATTTCGTAGGATAAGGTAGACACACTTGTAGGATGGTAGGTGTATTGTCAGACTGAGATGAGAGATGGAGCCCGGTGCCAAGCCTGTTCACGTTCTGTAGGTCTGCCGCCGAGTGAGACCGGGACAGAGGAATGGGACTCCTCGTGAGCAACCCGTGACGTCACACCAAGCCACAGGCCTACGAGGGATCTCGTGTCTAAAGCACAGGGATGATACTAATATGCTATGCTATATAATACTGGGAATACAGGGATCAGCAACTATGCTGACATTACAGTGGAACCCCGAGTTTCAGCTGCCTCAAGCTTCGGCCACTTTGAGTTTTGACCGCTTTTTCCAGCTAAATTTTGTCAAGTTTTGCAGTGTCCCGAGTTTCGGCTGGCGTACCAGACCTGTCCGCCTGCTCGCCTCAGGCATCGTGAGTCAGTGTGGCTTTGTTTCTCCTCTAGTGAATATACACATTTTCATTAATCCATCTATGATATTTTCTTCAAAATTATATATGAAACATGTTACATAGTACAGTGGAACCTCAGATATTGGACTTAATCCATTCCAGGAGCTAGTTCTAAATTCGAAAAGTCTGAAAAGTGAAGCAATATTTCCCATAAGAAATAATGGAAATACAATTAATCCGTTCCAGACACCCAAAAATATTCACAAAAAAATACATTTTATAGAGATTAATTATAGTTTTACATACAACAAATATAGTGTTCAATTATGTATTAATAAGTGTAAATAAACATATAAATAGCATTTTTTTTTACCTTTATTGAAGATTGGTGATGGCATCTGGAAGATAGGGAGGAGGAGAGCAGGAGTTGGGGTTAGTGTTTGGAAGGAGAATTTCCCTCCATGAGGACTTCAGGTATCAAAACCCTCTCTGGGGTTACTTCCCTTCTCTGTCTTTTAATGCCACTAGGACCAGCTTGAGAGTCACTGGACCCCTGTCTCACAAGATAACTGTCCACAGTCCTCTGTTTCTGGCACCTCTTTAAGATTTCCCTAAAATGGGACATGGTTTTGTCACTGAACTTGTTGCTAAGATGGCTTGTTTCAGCTTGTTCAGGGTAGTACTTCTGCACAAACATTTGGACATCATTCCACTTGGCACAAATCTCCTTAATCTTTGAAGAAGGCAACTCATCCACTCCCTCTTCCTCCTCCTCTGAGGCAAGGTCCTCAGCTGTGGTCTGATACTGTTCCAGATGAAGCTCTTTCAGCTCTTCAGTGGTTAGTTCTTCACTGTGGTCTTCCACCTCCTCGCCACTCACCTCCAGCCCCAGGATGTTCCCCAATGCCACAATAGAGGTTCACAACAAGCAGAGGGTCAGCTGGGTCAAGGACAGGGTCAGGGTCAGCCTCAAACCCTTCAAAATACCACTTTTGGACACAATCTGGCTACAATTGTCTCCAAGCAGAGGTCAAGGTTCTGGAAATCACCCCCTCCCAAGCCTTACCTATAAGGCTTATGGAACTGTAGATATTGAAGTGATTCCTCCAGAACTCGCTTAGGGTCAACGTAGTGTCTGGTCACTTCAAAGGACTTTTGAAACACTGCTTTTATGTAGAGTTTTTTTAAGTTAGAAATGACCTGCTGGTCCATGGGCTGGAGGAGAGGAGTGGTGTTAGGAGGCAAGAACTTCACTGTTATAAAACTGAAGTCCCTAGACAAGAGGTCTAATAAGTTTGGAGGATGTGCAGGAGCATTGTCCATTAACCCTTTGACTGTCGCGGTCGTATATATACGTCTTACGAGGTACCGTGTTTGACATATATACAGTGGACCCCTGGTTTACGATATTATTTCATTCCAGAAGTATGTTCAGGTGCCAGTACTGAACGAATTTGTTCCCATAAGGAATATTGTGAATTAGATTAGTTCATTTCAGACGCCCAAACATACACGTACAAACGCACTTACATAAATACACTTACATAATTGGTCGCATTGGGAGGTGATCGTAAAGCGGGGGTCCACTGTATACTCATAAATTCTAGCGGCTTCAAATCAAGAAGGAGAAAGCAGGTAGGCCCACATGTGAGAGAATGGGTCTGTGTGGTAAGTGTGCACCACATAAAAAAATCCTGGAGCACGCAGTGCATAATGAGAAAAAAAAAAAACTCCGACCGTTTTTTTTTTTAATTAAAATGCCGACTTTGTGGTCTATTTTCGTATAGTATTTATGATTGTATTCTCTTTTTCTTGGTCTCATTTGATAGAATGGAAAACATATTATAGAAAAAGAGATGATTTTGATTGATTTTACTATAAAAAAAACCTGGAAATGGAGCTCAAAGTAGGAGAAATGCTTGATTTTTGCCGATATTCAAAAGTAAACAAATGACGTCATTGTCCAGTAAATGTCCAACTAGCCATTCTAATATGCAGTCATGAATGGGTTGATGTTATTTATACAATTATTAGAGTATTGCAGTAGTCTGCATAATAGTAAATCTTCTATTTTTTTTTTTGAATAAAAATTCAAAATAGAAAGCAAGAGTAATATCAGAGGGGCCTGGAAACATGACTGATGAACAAAGAAAATGTTATTTTAGAGCCAGGAATGTCTGCATTGTTCATTCTGGACCTTATTTTGAAATTGTCATATTTTTTATTTTTCGTGAAATTGGCCAAATTGCAAATTTCTGACCACATTATTGGGTAGTTGGAATTGGTAAATGGGCAGTTTCTTGTACTCAATCGATAGAAAAAACTGAGTTCTAAAGAAATAGCTATGAGTTTGGTCGACTGGAACAATGGAATTAGCCGAAAATAGGACTCAAAGTGGGCGAAATCACCGATTTGTAAATATTGCCAAGGTCGCTAACTTCGCGAGAGCGTAATTCCGTCAGTTTTCCATCAAATTTTGTTTTTTTTGGTGTCATTGCAATCGGGAAAATATTCTCTTATCATTTCATAAGAAAACATTTTTTTTTTTTTTTTTTTTTAAATTTTGCGACACCAGGAGACACCTCAGGATTGGGGGTTGCGACAGTCAAGGGGTTAACAGGAGGCACTTGAGTGGCAAATTATTGTCTAGGAGGTATTTTCTCACACTGGGGCCAAACACATCATTGACCCACTCTTTGAAAATTTACCTTGTGACCCATGCCATATTATTTGCTTTCCACAAAATACATAACTTATTCTTTATGACATTGTTTTTTTAAACACTCTAGGATTTTCTAAATGATACACAAGTAAAGGTTTCACTTTAACCCCTTCAGGGTCCAAGGCCAAAATCTGAAGTTGTGCTCCAGTGTCCAAGAAATTTTGAAAAAAAAAAAAAAAAATTTTCTTACAGAATTAAAGAGTATATTTTTGTGAAGGTAATAAGACAAAAAAAAAAAAATTCTGATCAGTACTTACTGAGATACAGTGCCGAGAAGTCGACCCAAAATGACGTGGTGGCGGCAACATCAACGATTTCCACATACGCGCATTACTTTATTTAACGTTTTTTGTAGTTTTTTCTTTTGTAGTTTTTTTCTTTTCCTACTAACATTTGGGGCCTGAGAGACCAATACTGTATATAATGTATATATATAAACTCACTGTATTGAACACATTAACCGCACTAAAGTTATCATATTATTGTTTACCACTGTTGTTTATTACAATAAACATGCACAAATCTTGTATAATGCTAATGTTCTATCATATACTTACATATTTACAATCACTGGACATGGTTTTAGAACTGCTGGAGCTTGTGGAACTCCTTGAAACAAGGCACCATGCACAGAGGCACCTTACATTCCTCTCACATAAACTGAGTGTCTTTGCGTCTTTGTTGCCGTCGTTTTGTTTGTGCACAGACGATGCATCTCTTCTGAGCAAATTTCTTCTGAGTTGAAGGAAGCTGTATTATGAAATGATCACCTTCCCTCCTCAAACGCTTGGGTATATCCTGAGGAGTTCGAGGACCTTGTTGTATAGCAGGTGTTGTTACCTGGTACTTCATTATGAGTTGTCTGACAACAGACAAACAAAATTCACCATACGGTGGTTTGTTGCCAGTCTTCATATGGTATATATTATATGCAATGAGCATTGAAATGTCCATGAGATGGAAGAAAAGTTTCATGTACCACTTGTAACTTTTACAAACACAATCAACAAAGCCAATCTGCATGTCACATTTGTCAACCAAGTGCATGTTTTGTGTATAATCAATCACTGTCACTGGTTTTTGAATATGTTCATTAGTCACTCGTTTAACTTTGCCACTGTCTTGCATTTCGTTACGGTGAATGGTTGTCAACAATGTGACATCTCGTTTGTCATGCCACCGTAATGCCATGATGTCATTGGCAGTAAACACCTGCACGTCATCGCCACGAGCACCTGCGTTGAGCCTGGGCATGTGATTGCGATTAGAACGCACTGTGCCACACACATCTGTCTTGTTCACTTGCAAGAAATCACCGAGTAAAGGGCTTTTGTACCAGTTATCGGTATATAATGTATGCCCCTTACCAAGATAAGGTGCCATCATGCTTCTCACTACATCACCTGAGATACCCAATAACATCTTGGTATCTTTCAATGTTTTACTTCCCGTGTATACTGCAATATCCAATACCAGGCCACTGTCACAGTCACAGAGTACAAACAGTTTTATACCAAAGCGTTTCCTCTTGCTCGGTATATACTGCTTGAATGACAGCCTACCTTGGAACAAAATCAAAGACTCGTCAATTACAAGATTCTTGAATGGATAAAAGTACGTGCTGAACTTTTGCTTGAGATACATAAAAACATTTCTAATCTTGTATAACCTGTCACTTCTGTCAGGCCTGGTTTTGTCAGAGAAGTGCAACATACGTAACAGTAAGATAAACCTGTTCACTGGGATGATTTCACTGAAGACCGGGGTAGAAATTAGCCGATCTGTGGACCAGTATGCTTTTATATTATGCTTATAGACATGAGGCATAAGCATTATTGTTGCAAAAAGCAAATACATTTCTGCAACAGTCGTCTCTTTCCACCGGTGTAGTCTTGACTGTGGTGATATGATCGTATTTACCATGGTGTACTCAAAATACTTGTTACTTTCCCTGACAATAGTTTCCATCAGTGGCTGGTCAAAGAATAGTTCAAAGAATTCCAGTTCATTTGCAGTGTTTCCAAGGGGACAAGTTGGTAGAATTCCACTTTGAGAGTCATCAAAGTGGTGAGGCTTGGGAACAAAATTGGAATTTTGCTGCCAATCCCAGATATGGTTTGCTGGTGGATACTGGACATCATAGGCTGATTGTGCGGGTAGTTGTGGTGGGCTGGTGGCTGACACTCTGCTTTGTCCTTGAACTGCGGAGTCAGCAGCATTGGTCCCAGCCTGGGCTGGTGAGTCACGCATGGCCGTGGCACTACCGTTACCACAACCACCATCTACTGATGCCTGTGGTCTATCCATGCCAAGTGTAGCCACATCATCCTCACTATTACTGTCTATACCTGGTGTAGGGCCACGGGATGTACTCCGTCCCCTGGGCACAGCATAGGGTACACTACCCGAGCGCATGCGGCGGCGTACATACCGACGCTTCACTGTTGAATATGTTTCCTCACTATCACTACTCGAATGATCGTCAAGAGCAATAAAATCACAATCCACGTCACTATCATCATCATTACTGAAGTCAGAGGCCTGGTCACGCGAAAATAATAGTTTTCTCTTGCATTGAGGTACAACTGACCGTGACTGAGGAGTGCCCACACCAGAGGTAGAAGGTTGAGGATCGTCAGGGTTTTCTGCACTATTATCGACATCCTGGTCATTCCTTTCGGTCACTAACTGATCAAAACCAAAGAATTCGTCTTCATTTCCACTTCCATCACTGTCAGAACTATCAGATAGGAAGAGGAGAGTCCAAATTTTCCTTGGAGTGAGAGCTGACTTGCGACGAGGCATGGTGAACAAGGGTAACTGAGCCGGCGTTCCCACAATGCTATGGGGCGCCTAGATTTTTTGTTTATGGCGCACACCCACCACGCAGACCAGTTCTCTCACATGTAGGCCTATGAGCGTTTTCGCGCTAAATTTGACGGCGCTAGAATTTTGGCGTAGATCTACGGTTTGGGCACTCAACGTGAAGCCGTAGATCTACGGGACGGACCCTGAAAGGGTTAAAATCACCACTTAGTGTTACCAGAGAATAAAAGAGTTAGCCTGTCTTTCATAGGTTTGTGTCCTGGGAGTGTCTTTTCCTCCTGAGTAATGTAGGTCGTCTTTGGCATTTTCTTCCAAAACAGGCTTGTTTCGTCACAATTGAACACTTGTTGGGGGTTTTAATATTTCAGTGTCTACGTAAACCTGAAACTCCTGTACAAACTTCTAAGCCGCCCATTTGTCTGAATCGGCTGCCACACCATGCCTTACAACATTGTGTATGCCACTACGCTTCTTAAATCTGTCAAACCAGCCTCTGCTGGCCTTAAATTCACTATCGTCACTGGTTCCAGGAGTTTTCTGTACCAGATCGGCATGCAACTTCCTTGCCTTTTCGCAAATAATGGTCTCTGAAACACTATCACCTGCCATCTCTTTATCCTTGATCCATACCAGCAACAACTTCTCAACCTGATCGATTGTCTGTGGTCTTTTTTTGGTTAGCATATTAATGCCTTTCGCAACATTAGCTTCCTTGATTTGTTCTTTCTTTGCCAGGATAGAACCAATGGTCTACTTGTTTTTCCCATACATCCTGGCAAGCTCAACAAGTCTCACACCACTCTCATACTTCTGTATTATTTCCTTCTTCACATCTATGGTGTTTCTCACTTTGTTCTTTGCCACAGGGGTGCCACTAGCCAGTTTCTTTGGGACCATGGTAGCTTATTTCACAGTCCCACAAGCAATAAACACAATGAAATAATTGTAAAATGTATGAATGAGAGCGCAGGTTAGTGTTCACTCAAGCATCAACAAAACCAGACTGGCTCACGGCGCCTGCGTGGGGACGCGGACAGAGCGGGCTGCAGGACAGGTCTGGCACCCGGCGGTTTGAAAATAGTGGCGAGTTCAATAATAGGGGCAAAGTTGGTTCGAAAAAAGCATTCAATTTTCAAAGAGTTTCATAAGTGATACATTCGAAATTTGAGGTTCCATTGTATATACAAAAACATGCAATGTTTTTATGAGATGTATGTTTAATAATAATCACTCTTGAGCACATTAAATGTCTTATTTTAGGTTAATATAGACATTTTCATTAATCCATCTTTGAAATTATATATGGAACATGTTACATAGCATATAGCATATAAACATAGCATATAAACATGCAATGTTTATATGTTATCGAGTGGTGAGTACTGGCAAATCAAGGAGGAGGGAGGAGGGTGGAAGGTAAAAATTACGTTTTCTCTGAAGCAGTGTTAGAGAAAACTGAATCTGGCGTCTGGTGCAGTAACCGCCCTTCATGCGCGTTTGTTTTACAATTTTTGGCATGAATTATTCATTACACTGTAGTTATCCCTTTGTTTATGATGGCATCTAAATGTAGTTGTTAGAAATGATTAAACTCAGTGAACATGGTAAGTCAGTGTAATAATATGGCTGTGTAATGTAATAATGTGGCTGTATAGTGTAGCCCAGGGAGGCTACATACGTGTACCTACATCTACAGGCTACCTACACTGAATTCCTGCAAATTAATACTACTCGCCTCTCGCTCTATTTTAAGACTACAAATATTTTAAGGTAAGTAATGAATGTACTGTGGCAGTAAAAGACAAAGAAGGGAAGTAACACTAGAGAGGGTTTTGATACCTGAAGTCCTTATGGAGGGGATTCCTAACTCCCTGGGACGGATTAATTGTACAGTGGACCCCCGGTTAACGATATTTTTTTCAATCCAGAAGTATGTTCAGGTGCCAGTACTGACCGAATTTGTTCCCATAAGGAATATTGTGAAGTAGATTAGTCCATTTCAGACCCCCAAACATACACGTACAAACGCACTTACATAAATACACTTACATAATTGGTCGCATTCGGAGGTGATCGTTATGCGGGGGTCCACTGTATTTACAATGGACCCCCGGTTATCGGCCAGTTCTGTTATCAACCAACTCAGTGATCGGCTGGTTTTTCGGCGCCCAGTTATCGGCCGTGAATTCAGTGATTGGCCATTTGGGACGCATCCATCCACCGGCTGGGGCCGCTTGCACGTCAGTTTGGCTGTGTCTCTCGGTGGCTGAGGAAGCTTCTGCTCATACATCCAAACATTTTGCTTATTTCTCATGGTAGTTTGTGTATTTTTGCAGTGCAGCTGTGAAATAAGTAACAATGACTCCAAAGAAAGTTTATGTGGTAAAGAAAATGAGAAACACCATGGAATTTAAGCGTGAAGTGATAGGAAAGTTTGAGAGTGGTATGAGGGCGGTGGAACTTGCCAGGATGTACAGCCAGAGTAAATCAACAATTACATCCATCCTTGCAAAGAAACAACAAATCAAGGATGCTAATGTTGCAAAAGGAGTAACTTTTCCAACTAAACAAAGGCCACCAATAATAGAAGTGATGGAAAAGTTATTATTGTTGTGGATTAACCCTTTGACTGTCGAAGGGCCCAATCCTGAAGTTGCTCCTGGTGTCGCAAAATATTCGAAAAAAAAAAAAATTATTTTTTCTTATGAAATGATAGAGAATCTTTTCCCGATTGTAAAGACACCAAAAAAACGAAATTTGATGGAAAACTGACGGAATTACGCTCTCGCGAAGTTAGCGACTTCGGCGATATTTAAAAATCGGCAATTTCGCCCACTTTGAGCCCTATTTTCGGCTAATTCCGTTATTCCAGTCAACCAAACTCATAACTATTTCTTCAGAACTCTATTTTTTCTATCGATTGAGCACAAGAAACTGCCCATTTACCGATTTCAACTACCCAATAACATGGTCAGAAATTTGCAATTTGGCCAATTTCACGAAAATTAAAAAATACGACAATTTCAAAATAAGGTCCAGAATGAACAATGCAGACATTCCTGGCTCTAAAATAAGATTTTCTTTGTTCATCAGTCATGTCTCCAGGTCCCTGTGATATTACTCTTGCTTTTTATTTTGAAATTTTATTCAAACAAAAAATAGAAGATTTACTGTTATGCAGACTACTGCAATACTGTAATAATTGTAAAAATTACATCAACCCATTCATGACTGCGTATTAGAATGGCTATTTGGACATTTATTGGACAATGACATCATTTGTTTACTTTTGAACATCGGCAAAAATCAAACATTTCCTGTACTTTGTGCTCCATTTCCAGGTTCTTTTTATAGTAAAATTAATCAAAATCACCTCCATTTCTATAATATAGTTTCCATTCTATCAAATGAGACCATGAAAACGAGAATACACCCACAAATACTATACGAAAATAGACCACAAATTCGGCATTTTAATTAAAAAAAACGGTCGGAGTTTTTTTTTTCTCATTATGCACTGCGTGCTCCAGGATTTTTTTTATGTGGTGCACACTGACCACACAGACCCATTCTCTCACATGTGGGCCTACTAGCTTTCTCCTGCCTGATTTGAAGCCGCTAGAATTTATGAGTATACAGTGGACCCCCGGTTAACGATTTTAATCCGTGCAAGAGGGCTCATCGTTATGCGAAATAATCGTTATGCGAATGAATTTTCCCCATAAGAAATAATGGAAATCAAATTAATCCGTGCAAGACGCCCAAAAGTATGAAAAAAATTTTTTTTTACCACATGAAATGTTAATTTTAATACACACAAACTGAAAAAGGCATGCACAATTAAATGACACTTACTTTTATTGAAGATCTGGTGATGATTGATGGGATGGGAGGAGGGGAGAGCATTATCTTCTTACTGTTTAGAAGGGGAATCCCCTTCCATTACGACTTGAGGTAGCAAGTCCTTTTCCGGGGTTACTTCCCTTCTTCTTTTAATGCCACTAGGACCAGCTTGAGAGTCACTGGACCTCTGTCGCACAACAAATCTGTCCATAGAGCTCTGTACCTCCCGTTCCTTTACGATTTGTCTAAAATGGGCCACAACATTGTCATTGAAATAGTCACCAGCACGGCTTGCAACAGCTGTGTCAGGGTGATTTTCATCTATAAAGGTTTGCAGTTCAACCCACTGTGCACACATTTCCTTAATCTTTGAAGTAGGCACAATGGATTCCACAACTGGCATAGGCTTCTCAGGGTTAGCCCCAAACCCTTCAAAATCTTTCTTAATTTCCATACTAATTCTCACCCTTTTTACCACAGGGTTGGCACTAGAAGCTTTCTTGGGGCCCATGGTCACTTATTTTCCAGAAACAGCACCGAAAATACTGTAATAATACGAAATATTCCGAGTGTATGCTTGGATGTTACCGCGGAGGCTGGCTGGTAAACAATGGGACGGAGCGGCACATGTGAGGCTGGCTGAGGGCACATTGGACGCGTCTCGGACGAAAATCGGTATGCGGGTTTTTAATCGGTATGCGGGGCAAAAATTTTGCGATAAAAGTAATCGTTATGCGGAAAAATCGCTATGCGATGCCATCGTTATGCGGGGGTCCACTGTATATACGTCAAACACGGTACCTCACAAACGTATATATACGGCCGCGACAGTCAAAGGGTTAAGCAAAAAGAATTAGTGGGAGACAGTGTTGTGGAGTCGAGGATCTTGCAAAGTAAATGCCTGGAACAAGTGCTGCAGTTTGTGAATTTAGGGCCAGCAAAGGATGGTTTGGTTGATTTAAGAAGTGTAGTGGCATACACAGTGTTGTAAGGCATGGTGAGGCTGCAAGTTCTGACAAATGTGCAGCTGAAAAATTCATGCAGGAATTCCAGGGGTGCATAGAGGCTGAAGGATTCAAACCCCCAAGTGTTCAGTTGTGACAAAACAGGCCTGTTTTGGAAGAAAATGCCAAACAGGACCTACATTACCTAGGAAGAAAAGGCACTGCCAGGACACAAGCCTATGAAAGACAGGCTTACTCTTTTGTTGTATGGTAATGCTAGTGGGGATTTCAAAGTGAAGCCTTTACTCGTGTATCATTCAGAAAATCCCAGTGTTCAAGAAAAACAGTGTCATGAAGAATAGATTGTGTGTGATGTGGTAAGCTAATCATAAGGCATGGGTCACAAGGTAGATTTTCAAAGAGTGGGTTAATGATGTGTTTGGCCCAAGTGTGAAAAAATGCCTCCTGGAAGAGAAATTGCCACTCAAGTGCCTCCTGGTACTGGACAATGCTCCTGCACTTCCTCCAAACTTATTAGACCAAATGTTTAAGGACTTCACTTTTATAAAAATGAAGTTCTTGCCTCCTAACACCACTCCTCTCCTCCAGCCCATGGACCAGCAGGCCATTTCCAACTTCAAAAAACTCTACACAAAAGCAATGTTTCAAAAGTGCTTTGAAGTAACCTCAGACACTCAGTTGACCCTAAGAGAGTTCTGGAGGAATCACTTCACTATCCTCCATTGCATAAGCCTTATAGGTAAGGATTGGGAGGGAGTGACTTCCAGGACTTTGAACTCTGCTTGGAGAAAACTATGGCCAGATTGTGTCCAAGAGAGGGATTTTGAGGAGTTTGAGGCTGACCCTGACCCTGCCGACCCTGTGGACTCTATTGTGGCACTGGGGAAGTCCCTGGGGTTGGAGATGAGTGGCGAGGATGTGGAAGAGTTGGTGGAAGACCACAGGGAAGAGCTAACCACTGAAAAGCTGCAACTTGAACAGCAGCAGACTGCAGCTGAGGAACTTGCTTCAGAAGAGGAGGAAGAGGGAGTGAAGGAGGTGCCTTCTTCATTGATTAAGAACATTTGTGCAAAGTGGAATGATGTGCAAAGTTTTGTCGAGAAGTACCACCCTGACAAAGCTGAAACAAGCCATATCTGCAACATGTTTAGTGACAAAACCTTGTTCCACTTCAGGGAAATCTTAGAGATGCCAGAAACAGAGCACTCTGGACAGTTATTTTGTGAGACAGGGGCCCAGTGACTCTGAAGCTAGTCCTAGTGGCATTAAAAGACAAAGAAGGGAAGTAACCCCAGAGAAGGCTTTGTTACCTGAAATCTTTATGGAGGGGGATTCCCCTTCCAAACACTAACTCCTCCCTCTTTCCTTCTTTCTATCTTCCAGACGCCAGCATTAGCCTTCAATAAAGGTATGTAATATTTATATAATTGCTAAAAAGTTATTTTTTTTTTGTGAATATTTTTGACTGGAACGGATTAATTGTATTTACATTAATTCTTATGGGAAAAATTATTTCAGTTTTTGGCCATTTCAGGTTTTGGCCGACCTTCTGGAACAGATTATGGCCGATAACCGAGGGTCCACTGTACATTAATTATGGGAAATATTGTGTCGAATTTAGGCCATTGCGAATTTAAGCTGAGCATCTGGAACAGATTATGGCCGAAACTCAGGGTTCCACTGTACAGTGGACCCTCAACCAACGGCTTTAATTCGTTCCAGAGAGCTAGCCTTTAGTCAAATTATCCGTTAGTCGAATTAATTTTCCCCATAAGAAATAATGGAAATAGAATTAATTCGTTCCAGACACCCAAAAGAATTAAACAAAATTTTTTTTACATGAAATATACATTTCCCTACACAGAAACCAATGGTACATGCAAATTAAACAATAATTAAATGCCACTTTATTGTGGAGTTGTTGATGAGTGATGTGCCAGGAGCAGGGGAGATACAGGTGTTCTATTGTTTGGAAGGGGAATCCCCTTCCATAAAGACTTCAGGTACCAAGTCCTTTGCTGGGGTTACCTCCCTTCTTGTTTTTTTAATGCCACTAGGACCAGCTTGAGAGTCACTGGACCCCTGTTGCACAAAATATCTGTCCAGAGAGCTCTTTCTCACGTGCCCTTAGGATTTCCCTAAAATGGGACACGAGTGTCATTGTACATGTTGCCAATACGGCTTACAACAGCTGTGGCGGGATAAAATTCATCCATAAATGCTTGCACCTTTATAAACATTGTACACATTTCCTTAATCTTTGATGAAGGCAACTTTCTGTCTCTCTTCCTCCCGCTCTGAACCACATTCCTGAGCTGTGATCTGTTGCTGTTGCACCTCAAGCTCTTGCATCTCTGCAGTGGTTAGTTCTTCATCATCATTCTGCACCAACTCTTCCACATCCATGCCACAAACCTCCAACCCCAAGGACTTACCCAATGACACAATGGATTCCACAACTGGCATAGGCTCCTGAGGGTTAGCCCCAAACCCTTCAAAATCCCTCTCTTGTACACTTTGTGGCCACAATTTTCTCCAAGCAGAGTTCAAAGTCCAGCAAGTCACTCCCTCCCAAGCCTTACCTATAAGGTTTATGCAACTGAGGTTACTGAAGTGTTCTTTCCAAAACTCTCTTAGGGTCAATTCAGTGTCTGAGGTCACTTAAAAGCACTTTTGAAACACTGCTTTTGTGTAGAGTTTTTTGAGGTTTGAAATGACCTGCTGGTCCATGGGCTGGAGGAGGGGAGTTGTATTAGGAGGTAAAAACTTCACTTTGATGAAGCTAAACTTCCCTGCAATTTGCTCTTGCAAGTCATGAGGATGAGCAGGAGCATTGTCCATTACCAGGAGGCACTTGAGTGACAATTTCTTTTCCAGGAGGTAATTTTGTCACAGTGGGGCCAAACACACTATAAAACCACTCCAGGAAAATTTCCCTAGTGACCCATGCCTTACTGTTTGCTCTCCACATCACACACAAATTACTCTTGACGATATTGTTTTTCTTGAACATGGGAGTTTCAGAGTGATACACGAGTAAAGGCTTCACTTTGCAATCCCCACTAGCATTACTACACAACATTAGTGTTAGCCTGTCTTTCATAGGCTTGTGTCCTGGGAAGGCTTTTCCTCCTGAGTAATGTAGGTCCTGTTTGGCATTTTCTTCCCAAACAGGCCTGTTTCGTCACAATTAAACACTTGGGGTTTTAAGTTTTCAGTGTCTATGTACTCCTTAAAGTCCTGCACATATTTTTCAGTCGCTTTTTTGTCTGAACTGGCAGCCTCACCATGCCTTATCACACTGTGTATGCCATTACGATTCTTAAATCTCTCCAACCAGCCTTTGCTGGCCTTAAATTCATCAACAGCAGCACTATGTGGAAGCATTTTCTTAACCTTTGACTGTTTTGGTCGTATATATATGTCTTACGAGCCAGTGTTTCGGATGTATTAATACACATAAATTCTAGCGGCTTCAAATCAAGCAGGAGAAAGCTGGTAGGCCCACATGTGAGAGAATGGGTCTGTGTGGTCAGTGTGCACCACATAAAAAAAACCTGCAGCACACGGTGCATAATGAGAAAAAAAAAACTGACCGTTTATTTTTTTATTAAAACGCCGACTTTGAGGTGTATTTTTGTATAGTATTTATCGTTGTATTCTCGTTTTCATGGGCTCATGTGATAAAATAGAAAACATATTACAGAAATAGAGATGGTTTTGATTAGTTTCACGATGAAAATGACCGTGAAATTGAGCTCAAAGTAGCGGAAATGTTCGATTTTTACCAATGTTCAGGAGTAAGCAAATCACACCACACGTCCAATACACATCAACTAGGGAGTCTAACATTCTTTCACTAGTGCACTGATATTATTTATACCATTTTCACAATAATGTAGTAGTCTGCATAACAGTAAATTTTGTGTTTTTTGTATGAATAAAAAATCAAAATAGAAAAAAATAGTAATATAAAAGGGGCCTAGAGATGTGACTAATGAACAGAGGATATGTTATTTTAGTGCCAAGAATGTCTACATTATTTATTCTGCACCCTATTTTGAAATTGGCATCTTTTTTAACCCCTTGACTGTCGCAACCCCAAAGCCTGAGGTGTCTCCTGGTGTCGCAAAAAAATTAAAAAAAAAAAAAAAAAAATCTTATGAAATGATGGAGAATCTTTTCCCGATGGTAATGACGCCAAAAGTACGAAATTTGGTGGAAAATTTATGGAATTTTGCTCTCGCGAAGTTAGCGACCTCAGCGATATTAATGAATCGGCGATTTCCCCCACTTTGAGCCCTATTTTCAGCTAATTCCATTGTTGTGTCTTTAGAACTCTATTTGTTCTATCGATTGAGTACAAGAAACTGTCCATTTACTGATTTCAGCTACCTAGTAAAGTGGTCAGAAATTGGTAATTTGGCCAATTTCACTCAAATTAAAAAATATACCGATTCAAAAATAGGGTCCAGAATGACCAATGCAGACATTCCTGGCTCTAAAATAACATTTTCTTTGTTCATCAGTCACGTCTCCAGGCCCCTCTGATATTACTCTTGCTTTATATTTTGAATTTTTATTCAAACAAAAAATAGAAGATTTACTGTTATGCAGACTACTGCAATATTGTATAAATAATGTCAACCCATTCATGACTGCATATTAGAATGGCTAGTTGGACATTTATTGGATAATGACATCATTTGTTTATTTTTGAACATTTGCAAAAATCAAACATTTCCCCTAATTTGAGCTCCATTTCTAGGTTCTTTTCATAGTAAAACCAATCAAAATCACCACTGTTTCTATAATATGTTTTCCATTCTTTCAAATGAGACCAAGAAAACGAGAATGCAACCATAAACACTATACAAAAATAGACCACAAAGTTGGCATTTTAATTAACCCTTAACCCTTTGAGGGTTTTCGTCGTACTAGTACGTCTTACGCATAGGGGTTTTTGACGTACTAGTACTCATAAATTCTAGCGGCCTCAAATCTAGTGGGAGAAAGCTGGTAGGCCTTCATATGAAAGAATGGGTCTATGTGGTCAGTGTGCACAGTCTAAAAAAAATCCTGCAGCACACAGTGCATAATGAGAAAAAAAAACTTTGACCATTTTTTTTAATAAATCAGCGACTTTGCAGTGTATTTTCGTATGGTATTTATTGTTGTATTCTAGTTTTCTTGGTCTCATTTTATAGAATGGAAGACATATTACTGAAATTGAGATGATTTTGACTGGTTTTACAATGAAAGGTGCCTTGAAATTGAGCTCAAAGTAGCAGAAATGTTCGATTTTTACCAAACTTCAAAAGTAAACAAATCGTGCCAAGCGTGCAATACACGTCAACTGGTGAGTCTAATATTCTTTCACAAGTGCACCAATAATATTTATACCATTTTTTACACTAATGCAGTAGTCTGCATAACAGTAAATCTTATATTTTTTGTGAGAATAAAAATTCAAAGTGGAAAGCAAAAGAATATAAGAGGGGCCTTGAGACGTGACTAATGACTAGAGGAAATGTCATTTTAGTGCCAGGAATGTCTTTCTTGTTTATTCTGGACCCTATTCGGAAATTGGCATCTTTTGAAATTTGTGTGAAATTGGCAAAATTGCTAAATTCTGACCACTGTACTGGATAGTTGAATTTATAAATGGGTGGTTTCTTGCACCCATTCGATAGAAAAAATGGAGTTCTAGCGAAATATTCATGTTTTTTGTCGACTAGTACAGTGAAATTGGCCCAAAATGGGGCTCAAAGTGGGCAAAATCGCCGATGCGTAAACATCGCCGAGACCGCTAAATTTGCGAGAGCATAATTCCGTAAGTTTTCTATCAAATTTCAAACTTTTGGTGTCTTTATGATCGGGAAAAGATTCTCTATCTTTTCATAAGAGAAAATAATTTTTTTTTTTTTAAATTTGGCCGACCCTGAGAACGAGTTTCGGAGAGGGCCTGTCGACCCTCAAAGGGTTAAATGGTCCAAACGTATATACGTATACGTTTTTTCAACATCTGAAAGTATGTAAAAAAAAGTAGATCTACTTTTGTAGCAATACGATTTTGAACGTCAATCTGTTTGGACCGTTTAAGGGTTAAAAAAATGATTGGAGTTTTTTTTTTTTCATTATGCACTGCGTGCTGCAGGATATTTTTTATATGGTGCACACTGACCACACAAACCCATTCTCTCACATGTGGGCCTACCAACTTTCTCCTTCTTGATTTGAAGCCATTAGAATTTATGGGCCGACCCCTACCCCGCCTTCCTTCCACTACAGACTGATACACTCTTGAAGTCATTCTGTTTCGCTCCATTCTCTCTACATGTCCGAACCACCTCAACAACCCTTCCTCAGCCCTCTGGACAACAGTTTTGGTAATCCCGCACCTCCTCCTAACTTCCAAACTACGAATTCTCTGCATTATATTCACACCACACATTGCCCTCAGACATGACATCTCCACTGCCTCCAGCCTTCTCCTTGCTGCAACATTCATCACCCACGCTTCACACCCATATAAGAGCGTTGGTAAAACTATACTCTCATACATTCCCCTCTTTGCCTCCAAAGAACTTTGTCCTTGGAGGCAAAGAGGGGAATGTATGAGAGTATAGTTTTACCAACGCTCTTATATGGGTGTGAAGCGTGGGTGATGAATGTTGCAGCGAGGAGAAGGCTGGAGGCAGTGGAGATGTCATGTCTGAGGGCAATGTGTGGTGTGAATATAATGCAGAGAATTCGTAGTTTGGAAGTTAGGAGGAGGTGCGGGATTACCAAAACTGTTGTCCAGAGGGCTGAGGAAGGGTTGTTGAGGTGGTTCGGACATGTAGAGAGAATGGAGCGAAACAGAATGACTTCAAGAGTGTATCAGTCTGTAGTGGAAGGAAGGCGGGGTAGGGGTCGGCCTAGGAAGGGTTGGAGGGAGGGGGTAAAGGAGGTTTTGTGTGCGAGGGGCTTGGACTTCCAGCAGGCGTGCGGGAGCGTGTTTGATAGGAGTGAATGGAGACAAATGGTTTTTAATACTTGACGTGCTGTTGGAGTGTGAGCAAAGTAACATTTATGAAGGGATTCAGGGAAACCGGCAGGCCGGACTTGAGTCCTGGAGATGGGAAGTACAGTGCCTGCACTCTGAAGGAGGGGTGTTAATGTTGCAGTTTAAAAACTGTAGTGTAAAGCACCCTTCTGGCAAGACAGTGATGGAGTGAATGATGGTGAAAGTTTTTCTTTTTCGGGCCACCCTGCCTTGGTGGGAATCGGCCAGTGTGATAATAAAAAAAAAAATATATATGTCAAACACGGTGGCTCGTAAGACGTATATAGTATATGACCGAAACAGTCAATGGGTTAATTTGCGTGAAATTGGCCAAATTGCCAATTTCTGACCACTTTATTGGGTGGTTTGAATCGGTAAATGGGCGGTTTCTTGTACTCAACTGATAGAAAGAATGAGTTCTAAAGAAATAGCTATGAGTTTGGTCAACTGGAACAACAGAATTGGCCAAAAACAGGGCTCAAAGTCGGCAAAATCGCCAATGCATATATGTCGCCAAGACCGCTAATTTCGCGGGAGCGTAATTCCGTGAGTTTTCTACCAAATTTTGTACTTTTGGTATCATTACCATTGGAGAAATATTCTCTATCATTTCATAAAAAAATAATTTTTTGTTTTCCAAAAATTTTGCGACATAGAATAACAGTTTCAGAAAGGGACTTGCGACAGTCTAAGGGTTAATAAGATCATCATGCAACTGCCTTGCCTTTTCAAATATTATTGACTTAGACACACTATCTCCTGATAATTGTTTTTCATTTATCCACACCAACAACAGTCTCTCCACCTCTTCAGTTATTTGCGATCTCCGTTTTGAAAACATACTTGCACCTTTTGCAACAACAGCTTCCTTGATTGCCTTTCTGTTCACCAATATAGTAGTGATGGTTGAATGGGGTTTGTTATATAGCCTTTCCAACTCAGACATACATGTATGCACTCCACTTTCATATTTTTCAATTATCTCTTTCTTCAATTCCATTGTAATTCTCCCCCTTTTTACCACAGGGTTGGCACTAGAAGCTTTCTTGGGGCCCATGGTGGGTTATTTAGCAGTTACAAGCACTAACAACAATGGAATAATCCAAAATATATCGCAGGTACATGTGGAATCGACCACAACGGCTTGTGGCACACTGGCTATACACGGGGTCTTGGAGTGGCTGGGCCCGCTCAGGCCGTATGGACACGTTCGGGACGAAAGCCTTTTGACGAGTTTTTCGCCATTGGTAGAGCCCATATTTTGATGCCAAAGAGCGCCGTTAGTCGATTTTGGCATTAGTCGATGCCGCCGTTGGTTGAGGGTCCACTGTATGTACTTTATTTCTCAGATAATAAAATATAACCAGGAAAGATTGGTCATGGTTTACAGTATCCCAGTAATTGACTCAGACCTATGAAAAACCCATAAAACAAACTGGGTGTTGCACAGGGACTTACCCGTTCTCTGAAATATCGGCAAGAATTAAGTACGTATTTCTGCTACTTTGAGTTCAGTTTCAAGCTACATACTTCCAGTCCTGAAACCAATTAAATCATAAAAACCACCTAGAAAACACCTCATAGTTGCTATTTTACATACACATGGTCACAGTTTTGATTTCCCCCATCATACACAGCATGGGGCAGGATTTTTTTTATGCTCCATACACTTACCGTTCAGTCTCATTCTCTCATATCTAGGCTGAAATTTACCGCTCACAGCTTGTATGAGCAAACTTAGCTCATGGCGTAGCTCTATGTTAAAAACCGTGATCTCAGTGATATACTTCTGTGTGACCTTCAGTGAAAGGGTTAAAAGACGTGTATTAAAAACCACTCTATGTTTATTTATTTATTTATTTATTTATTTATTTATTTATTTATTAATTTGAACATGATACATTGAAGTACAAAAAAAATACAGTGGTTAAGTGTAACATGCCAAAGCCCTTTGTATGCAGAGCATTATGGGCAGGCTTAAAATTAACTTAAGATTAACTAAGCAATGATATATTCAGTGGTAAACATTATTGTAAACAGATAACAATTAAGCACAAATGAGTATTCAGACAGGTCATATGGTCATTTACTCTGTTGCTGTGCATTCAGTAGAATGGAGTACATATTCTGTTAGGTAATGTAATTAAAAATAAAGTTTAATTGGGTCACAGGTTAAACATTTATGAGATACAATTATTCAGTATTTATTTAGTTGTGGGTGAGTGATTTTTAAGTAGAGACTTGAATTTATAAACCAACAGTGTTTCTTTTATAATCACAGGTAAAGAATTCCAGATTTTTGGGCCTTTTATGTGCATTGAGTTTTTGCATAGTGTGAGATGGACATGAAGAACATCAAAGAGTGATCTGTGCCTTGTGTTATGGTCAGGTGTTCTGTTGAGGTTGGTAAGGAGACGTTTGAGGGGAGGGTTTATATCCGAGTTAAGTGTTCTATGTATGTAGTAGGTACAGTAATAAGTATGGATGTTTTGTATGTTGAGTAGGTTTAGAATTTTGAATGTTGGTGGAGTGTGCTGCCTGTAGTGGGAATTTATCATTCTGACTGCAGCCTTTTGTTGGGTAATTAATGGTCTGAGATGGTTTATTGTTGTTGAGCCCCATGCACAAATTCCATAGGTGAGATAGGGGTAAATAAGTGAGTGATATAAGGCCAGGAGGGCCCTATTTATTAGCAGTTCAGATACCTAGACAAAGTCCTCATCAGCACCATCGGATGCTTGCCATCAACCATAGAAGACAAAAGGGGCATCTCCATCAGGGGCACCCGAATTGCTATTAGGAATCCAAACAAGATCCTAGGATATGAGATCGACAGATTACTCAACTCTACATCCCACATAACCAAAAAAGTAAACCTAACTAAAGCCCGCCTTGGCCAACTTTATCAATGCAAAGCAGCTCCTCCCCACATCAAACTACACCTATACAAGATGATGATCAGACCTCTGCTGGAATACCCCTGTGCACCCTTGTAGCTCACAACCAAAACCAACATGCTAAAACTCCAAAGAGTCCAAACCAAAGCCCTCCGCTTCATCACTGGCACCAGACTCAGAGACAGAATCAGGACCGAGGACTTTCACATACAGCAGAGAATCCCCGCAATCAATGTCCGGTTAGATAAACTCACGAAGAGACAACTATATGACATGCAGGAACTCTATGTGCCTGACAGAGAGAAACCCCCCCCAACCAGTGAACACGACTGACTATACCATTACCACCCCTCTCCACAGAGCCCAAAGAATGACCCTCCAACAAAGAGTTCAACGCTTCATCCACAAGGAGAACTTCCCTTGACCGAAAATCTTAAGCGACCTCCCTGCAGAAAAAGAATGGATACCACCGGAACCATTCTACGCCCAGTAACACGGACTAATGCTCCCCATCTCCGGGTGACCCACTTCTGTCAATCAACACCTCACAACTAACCTTGTTGCACTACAACTACCCTCCAGCAGGACACCACCTCAGTCACTGCTTAGCCAGCCAACCCCAGGTGAGCAACCAACCACCATCAAATGACCTGCAACTTCCGCCTGCAGCTACGGCCTTCTGACCAACCCCTTAAAAAAAAAAAAGCAGTTGCACACAGTATGCATCCTTCCAATTCGGTGGTGCACTGGTATAACAACAATATAGCAGTGTGCAATTGATGGGCAGGAGGCATATCCCACTCATAAAACCAACCTCTCTATAAATTACTCAATATGCACACACGCATATTCAAAATACACCAAAGTGGATAGGCCACTATTCTTTTACAACCCCACCTACCCCTCCTCTCCCCCAACCTTTCCTACATTCCATCCTTACCCATCCTCCTCCCTCCCTCCCATCTTACCAAAGCTCTGGTCAGAACCTCGCACCTCCCTCTTCTGAAGCACTTCAGTATATGGGGTGGTCTTCAGGGTTTTACCTGTCTCCTTCTTCTTAATGGGAGTGGTGTCATATGCAGGTTTCTTGCAGTTCTGTTGGAATTGAGGATAGGCTGTAGAGTGCATCCCAGCTTATTTGCAGTATCCTTCACAGGGACTCCATCATTTAGGAGTGTTATAACACAGGTCTTATCTTCCATACATAGTCTCTACCAACCCATTGTGATCTGCCGGAACAGATGTTGACAGAAAAAGTAGACAATCGTGCAGGACAAATTGTGAGCATGAAAACACTTTCTATCATGGTTTGAGGGTTATTGAGAGAATGCTGTACTGCTGTTTTATGTCTGTCAGAGTTGGGGAGATAGGAAAATATTGTTAGTTGCTCTACCGACAAGCTTTTATTATTCATTTTCCCAGTAAAGATGTTCTTCTTAAGACTATTCAGCTTATGTATTTACCTTTATGTATTTTTTGTATGTATATAGAATGCATAACCTTTTGAATTATTAACTGAATGAAAGTTGTTTGTCAGGTATGGGTTTGTCATCGCTGTGACAACAATTGATCACATTGGATCTGGCATGATTCAAGCTGGCCGAGGATTTGTCCTCTACCCCATCAAGGTTAGTCAATATATGTCTGTTCCAGTACTGGTTTCAGGGATCATTGTCTTCCCTGCTGCCTGCTCTCACACCAGATAATTAATAACATTTAATTTCACCAGGCACATTGATTTCTTTGTTGTTTCTTTTAAAATTAGTAAATAAATCCTTGATTTAATGAACCAATTGGGCAGGATTCTCTGAGTGTCCGTTAAATCAGAATATTGTTGAAAATATTGGCAGAGAATACACATAATTATAGTGCTCTACTGTATACAGGTGATTCCCACTTTACAATGCTAAAGCAGCAGTTTACAATTATACTTATTATTCATTTGTGAAGACTTCATACAATAAATATACATGTATTCACAATTTACTTTAAACTCAGGATGAAAATATTTTAAGGTAAGTAATGTGTGTATTGTATATGCATTTTTTAGGCCTGGCTTTATTGCTCACCTAATACAGTGGACCCTTGGGTAATGATGCCATCGGATAGCGATAAAATCGGATACTGATGCGTTTTTTGCATAAAAATATTGGCTTGGCCAACGATGAAAAACTCGGTTAAGGACATTTGTCCCGAACGCGCCCGCACGGCCTGGGCCGCCCGTGGCTGCCTGGCCACTATCTACAGCCAGTGTGGACGGTTCCACGCATACATGCGATACATTTTGTATTGTTCCATTGTTTTTAGTGCTTTGAAATGCTAAATAAGCCACCATGGGCCCAAAGAAAGCTTCTAGTGCCAACCCTATGGTAAAAAGGGTGAGAAATGCTATCGAATTGAAGAAAGAGATAATCGCAAAGTATGAAAGTGGAGTGCGTCCCTCCGAGCTGGTCTGGTTGTATAACAAACCCCAATCAACCGTCGCTACTATCTTGGCCAAAAGGCAATCAAGGAAGCTGTTGTTGTGAAAGGTGGAAGTATGCTTGCACGGAGTGTAGCATGCCTGTTACACTCCTTGCATGCCTGCTACACTCCCTGCATGCCTGCTACACTCCCTGCATGCCTGCTACACTCCCTGCATGCCTGCTACACTCCTTGCATGCCTGCTACACTCCCTGCATGCCTGTTACACTCCCTGCATGCCTGCTACACTCCCTGCATGCCTGCTACACTCCCTGCATGCCTGTTACACTCCCTGCATGCCTGCTACACTCCCTGCATGCCTGCTACACTCCCTGCATGCCTGCTACACTCCCTGCATGCCTGCTACACTCCCTGCATGCCTGCTACACTCCCGGCATGCCTGCTACACTCCCTGCATACCTGCTACACTCCCTGCATGTCAGCTACACTCCCTGCATACCTGCTACACTCCCTGCATGTCAGCTACACTCCCTGCATACCTGCTACACTCCCTGCATGCCTGCTACACTCCCTGCATGTCAGCTACACTCCCTGCATGCCTGCTACACTCCCTGCATGTCAGCTACACTCCCTGCATGCCTGCTACACTCCCTGCATGCCTGCTACACTCACTGCATGTCAGCTACACTCCCTGCATGTCTGCTACACTCCCTGCATGCCTGCTACACTCCCTGCATGTCAGCTACACTCCCTGCATGCCTGCTACACTCCCTGCATGCCTGCTACACTCCCTGCATGCCTGCTACACTCCCTGCATGCCTATGCCTGCTACACTCCCTGCATGCCTGCTACACTCCCTGCATGTCAGCTACACTCCCTGCATGTCAGCTACACTCCCTGCATGCCTGCTACACTCCCTGCATGCCTGCTACACTCCCTGCATGTCAGCTACACTCCCTGCATACCTGCTACACTCCCTGCATGTCAGCTACACTCCCTGCATATCAGCTACACTCCCTGCATGTCAGCTACACTCCCTGCATGTCAGCTACATCTCCCTGCATGTCAGCTACACTCGATGCATGCCTGCTACACTCCCTTCATGCCTGCTACACTCACTGCATGCCTGCTATACTCCCTGCATGTCAGCTACACTCCTTGCATGCCTGGTACACTCCCTGCATGCCTACTACACTCCCTGCATGCCTGCTACACTCCCTGCATGCCTGCTACACTCCCTGCATGCCTGCTACACTCCCGGCATGCCTGCTCCACTCCCTGCATACCTGCTACACTCCCTGCATGTCAGCTACACTCCCTGCATACCTGCTACACTCCCTGCATGTCAGCTACACTCCCTGCATACCTGCTACACTCCCTGCATGCCTGCTACACTCCCTGCATGTCGGCTACACTCCCTGCATGCCTGCTACACTCCCTGCATGTCAGCTACACTCCCTGCATGCCTGCTACACTCCCTGCATGCCTGCTACACTCCCTGCATGTCAGCTACACTCCCTGCATGTCTGCTACACTTCCTGCATGCCTGCTACACTCCCTGCATGCCTGCTACACTCCCTGCATGCCTGCTACACTCCCTGCATGCCTGCTACACTCCCTGCATGCCTGCTACACTCCCTGCATGCCTGCTACACTCCCTGCATGTCAGCTACACTCCCTGCATGCCTGCTACACTCCCTGCATGTCAGCTACACTCCCTGCATATCAGCTACACTCCCTGCATGCCTGCTACACTCCCTGCATGTCGGCTACACTCCCTGCATGCCTGCTACACTCCCTGCATGTCAGCTACACTCCCGTCATGCCTGCTACACTCACTGCATGCCTGCTATGCTCCATGCATGTCAGCTACACTCCTTGCATGCCTGGTACACTCCCTGCATGCCTACTACACTCTCTGCATGTCTGATACACACTCTGCATATCTCCTACACTCCATGCATGTCTGCTACACTCCCTGCATGCCTGCTACACTCCCTGCATGCCTGCTACACTCCCTGCATGCCTATGCCTGCTACACTCCCTGCATGCCTGCTACACTCCCTGCATGTCAGCTACACTCCCTGCATGTCAGCTACACTCCCTGCATGCCTGCTACACTCCCTGCATGCCTGCTACACTCCCTGCATGTCAGCTACACTCCCTGCATGCCTGCTACACTCCCTGCATGCCTGCTACACTCCCTGCATGTCAGCTACACTCCCTGCATGCCTGCTACACTCCCTGCATGCCTGCTACACTCCCTGCATGCCTGCTACACTCCCTGCATGTCTGCTACACTCCCTGCATGCCTGCTACACTCCCTGCATGCCTGCTACACTCCCTGCATGCCTGCTACACTCCCTGCATGCCTGCTACACTCCCTGCATGCCTGCTACACTCCCTGCATGCCTGCTACACTCCCTGCATGTCAGCTACACTCCCTGCATGCCTGCTACACTCCCTGCATGCCTGCTACACTCCCTGCATGCCTGCTACACTCCCTGCATGCCTGCTACACTCCCTGCATGTCAGCTACACTCCCTGCGTGTCAGCTACACTCCCTGCATGCCTGCTACACTCCCTGCATGCCTGCTACACTCCCTGCATGCCTACTACACTCCCTGCATGCCTGCTACACTCCCTGCATGCCTGCTACACTCCCTGCGTGCCTGCTACACTCCCTGCATGTCAGCTACACTCCCTGCATGTCAGCTATACTCCCTGCATGCCTGCTACACTCCCTGCATGCCTGCTACACTCCCTGCATGCCTGCTACACTCCCTGCATGCCTGCTACACTCCCTGTGTGCCTGCTACACTCCCTGCATGCCTGCTACACTCCCTGCATGCCTGCTACACTCCCTGCATGCCTGCTACACTCCCTGCATGCCTGCTACACTCCCTGCATGCCTGCTACACTCCCTGCGTGCCTGCTACACTCCCTGCATGTCAGCTACACTCCCTGCATGTCAGCTATACTCCCTGCATGCCTGCTACACTCCCTGCATGCCTGCTCCACTCCCTGCATTCCTGCTACACTCCCTGCATTCCTGCTACACTCCCTGCATGCCTGCTACACTCCCTGCATGCCTGCTACACTCCCTGCATGCCTGCTACACTCCCTGGATGCCTGCTACACTCCCTGCATGCCTGCTACACTCCCGGCATGCCTGCTCCACTCCCTGCATGCCTGCTACACTCTCTGCATGTCAGCTACACTCCCTGCGTGTCAGCTACACTCCCTGCATGCCTGCTACACTCCCTGCATGCCTGCTCCACTCCCTGCATTCCTGCTACACTCCCTGCATTCCTGCTACACTCCCTGCATTCCTGCTACACTCCCTGCATGCCTGCTACACTCCCTGCATGCCTGCTACACTCCCTGCATGCCTGCTACACTCCCTGCATGCCTGCTGCACTCCCTGCATGTCAGCTACACTCCCTGCATGCCTGCTACACTCCCTGCATGCCTGCTACACTCCCTGCATGCCTGCTACACTCCCTGCATGCCTGCTACACTCCCTGCATGCCTGCTACACTCCCGGCATGCCTGCTCCACTCCCTGCATACCTGCTACACTCCCTGCATGTCAGCTACACTCCCTGCATACCTGCTACACTCCCTGCATGTCAGCTACACTCCCTGCATACCTGCTACACTCCCTATATGCCTGCTACACTCCCTGCATGCCAGCAACACTGCTTGCATGTCTGCTGTACTCTATGCATGCTTCCTACATTCCCTGCATGCATGCTACATTCCCTGCATGCCTGCTACACTCCCTGCATATCAGCTACACTCCCTGTATGTCTGCTACACCCCCTGCATGCCTGCTACACTCCCTGCATGCCTGCTACACTCCCTGCATGTCAGCTACACTCCCTGCATGCCTGCTACACTCCCTGCATGCCTGCTACACTCCCTGCATGCCTGCTACACTCCCTGAATGCCTATGCCTGCTACACTCCCTGCATGCCTGCTACACTCCCTGCATGTCAGCTACACTCCCTGCATGCCTGCTACACTCCCTGCATGTCAGCTACACTCCCTGCATGCCTGCTACACTCCCTGCATGCCTGCTACACTCCCTGCATGTCAGCTACACTCCCTGCATGCCTGCTACACTCCCTGCATGCCTGCTACACTCCCTGCATGCCTGCTGCACTCCCTGCATGTCAGCTACACTCCCTGCATGCCTGCTACACTCCCTGCATGCCTGCTTCACTCCCTGCATGCCTGCTACACTCCCTGCATGCCTGCTACACTCCCTGCATGCCTGCTACACTCCCTGCATGTCAGCTACACTCCCTGCATGTCAGCTACACTCCCTGCATGCCTGCTACACTCCCTGCATGTCAGCTACACTCCCTGCATGCCTGCTACACTCCCTGCATGCCTGCTACACTCCCTGCATGCCTGCTACACTCCCTGCATGCCTGCTACACTCCCTGCATGCCTGCTACACTCCCTGCATGCCTGCTACACTCCCTGCATGCCTGCTACACTCCCTGCATGCCTGCTACACTCCCTGTGTGCCTGCTACACTCCCTGCATGCCTGCTACACTCCCTGCATGTCAGCTACACTCCCTGCATGCCTGCTACACTCCCTGCATGCCTGCTACACTCCCTGCATGCCTGCTACACTCCCTGCATGCCTGCTACACTCCCTGCATGTCAGCTACACTCCCTGCGTGTCAGCTACACTCCCTGCATGCCTGCTACACTCCCTGCATGCCTGCTACACTCCCTGCATGCCTACTACACTCCCTGCATGCCTGCTACACTCCCTGCATGCCTGCTACACTCCCTGCGTGCCTGCTACACTCCCTGCATGTCAGCTACACTCCCTGCATGTCAGCTATACTCCCTGCATGCCTGCTACACTCCCTGCATGCCTGCTACACTCCCTGCATGCCTGCTACACTCCCTGCATGCCTGCTACACTCCCTGTGTGCCTGCTACACTCCCTGCATGCCTGCTACACTCCCTGCATGCCTGCTACACTCCCTGCATGCCTGCTACACTCCCTGCATGCCTGCTACACTCCCTGCGTGCCTGCTACACTCCCTGCATGTCAGCTACACTCCCTGCATGTCAGCTATACTCCCTGCATGCCTGCTACACTCCCTGCATGCCTGCTCCACTCCCTGCATTCCTGCTACACTCCCTGCATTCCTGCTACACTCCCTGCATGCCTGCTACACTCCCTGCATGCCTGCTACACTCCCTGCATGCCTGCTACACTCCCTGGATGCCTGCTACACTCCCTGCATGCCTGCTACACTCCCTGCGTGCCTGCTACACTCCCTGCATGTCAGCTACACTCCCTGCATGTCAGCTATACTCCCTGCATGCTTGCTACACTTCCTGCATGCCTGCTACACTCCCTGCATGCCTGCTACACTCCCTGCATTCCTGCTACACTCCCTGCATGCCTGCTACACTCCCTGCATGCCTGCTACACTCCCTGCATGCCTTCTACACTCCCTGCATTCCTGCTACACTCCCTGCATTCCTGCTACACTCCCTGCATGCCTGCTACACTCCCTGCATGCCTGCTACACTCCCTGTGTGCCTGCTACACTCCCTGCGTGCCTGCTACACTCCCTGCATGCCTGCTACACTCCCTGCGTGCCTGCTACACTCCCTGCATGCCTGCTGCACTCCCTGCGTGCCTGCTACACTCCCTGCATGCCTGCTACACTCCCTGCGTGCCTGCTACACTCCCTGCATGCCTGCTACACTCCCTGCATGCCTGCTACACTCCCTGCATGCCTGCTACACTCCCTGCATGCCTGCTACACTCCCTGCATGCCTGCTACACTCCCTGCATGCCTGCTACACTCCCTGCGTGCCTGCTACACTCCCTGCATGCCTGCTACACTCCCTGCATGCCTGCTACACTCCCTGCGTGCCTGCTACACTCCCTGCGTGCCTGCTACACTCCCTGCGTGCCTGCTACACTCCCTGCATGTCCCAGAGTGTTCAAGAAAAACAATGTCCCATCTCATCACTCATCAACAAGTCCACAATAAAGGTAAGTGTCATTTTAGTACTGTTTATTGTGCATGTTGTTTTCTGTGTAGGGAAATGTATATTTCATGTAAAAAAATTATTTTATTTAATACTTTGGGGTCTCTGGAATGAATTAATTGGATTTCCATTACGTATTTCTTATGGGGAAAATTAATTCGGCTAACGATAAAATCGGTTAAGGACAAGCTCTCTGGAACGGATTAAAATTGTTAACTGAGGGTCCACTGTATATGATAGTGTAAACATGTTATCAGGCTTTTATATGCATTTGAAAATGATAAAAGGCTATGTTTCACTTTACAGCCATTTTTGCTTTACAGCGGTAGCCTGGAACCTAACCTGCTGTGCAGGCAGGGCCTGCCTCTTCCTAATATAGCACTATACACACAAGTTTTTATTGCATTTATGGATTTAGAAAAGGCATATGATAGAGTGGATAGAGGAGCAATGTGGCAGATGTTGCAAGTATATGGAATAGGTGGAAAGTTACTAAATGCTGTAAAGAGTTTTTATGAGGATAGTGAGGCTCAGGTTAGGGTGTGTAGAAGAGAGGGAGAATACTTCCCGGTAAAAGTAGGTCTTAGACAGGGATGTGTAATGTCACCATGGTTGTTTAACCCGTAAACGGTCCAAACGTATATATACGTTTTTTTCAACATTTGAAAGTATGTAAAAAAAGTAGATCTTTTTTTTGTTTTTTTCATTTGAAAATGTGCAAAAAAAACTTTGATCTACTTTTTTTTTTTTTTGTTATATTTGAAAATATGTAAAAAAACATAGATCTACTTTTGTAGCATTACACATGTGAACGTAGATCTGCTTGGACCGTTTACGGGTTAATGTATTTATAGATGGGGTTGTAAAAGAAGTAAATGCTAGGGTGTTCGGGAGAGGGGTGGGATTAAATTATGGGGAATTAAATATAAAATGGGAAGTGACACAGTTACTTTTTGCTGATGATACTGTGCTTATGGGAGATTCTGAAGAAAAATTGTAAAGGTTAGTGGACGAATTTGGGAATGTGTGTAACGGTAGAAAGTTGAAAAGAGTAAGGTGATGCGAGTATCAAATGATTTAGATAAAGAAAAATTGGATATCAAATTGGGGAGGAGGAGTATGGAAGAAGTGATTGTTTTCAGATATTTGGGAGTTGACGTGTCAGTGGATGGATTTATGAAGGATGAGGTTAATCATAGAATTGATGAAGGAAAAAAGGTGAGTGGTGTATTGAGGTATATGTGGAGGCAAAAAATGTTATCTATGGAGGCAAAGTAGGGAATGTATGAAAGTATAGTAGTACCAACACTCTTATATGGATGTGAAGCTTGGGTTGTAAATGCTGCAGCAAGGAGGCGGTTGGAGGCAGTGGAGATGTCCTGTCTAAGAGCAATGTGTGGTGTAAATATTATGCAGAAAATTCGGAGTGTGGAAATTAGGAGAAGGTGTGGAGTTAATAAAAGTATTAGTCAGGGGGCTGAAGAGGGGTTGTTGAGGTGGTTTGGTCATTTAGAGAGAATGGATCAAAGTAGAATGACATGGAGAGTGTATAAATCTGTAGGGGAAGGAAGGTGGGGTAGGGGTCGTCCTCAAAAAGGTTGGAGGGAGGGGGTAAAGGAGGTGTTGTGGGCGAGGGGCTTGGACTTCCAGCAAGCGTGCGCGAACATGTTAGATAGGAGTGAATGGAGACAAATGGTATTTGGGACCTGACGATCTGTTGGAGTGTGAGCAGGGTAATATTTAGTGAAGGGATTCAGGGAAACAGGTTATTTTATATAACCGGACTTGAGTCCTGGAAATGGGTAGTACAATGCCTGCACTCTAAAGGAGGGGTTTGGGATATTGGCAGTTTGGAGAGATATATTGTGTATTTTTATACGTATATACTTCTAAGCTGTTGTATTCTGGGCACCTCTGCAAAAACAGTAATTGTGAGTGAGTGAGGTGAAAGTGTTGAATGATGATGAAAGTATTTTCTTTTTAGGTATTTTCTTTCTCTTTGGGTCACCCTGCCTCGGTGGGAGAAGGCCGACTTGTTGAAAAAAAAAAAAATTTGCAGATATACTGCAATAAATGTTTATACATATTTAACAAGCTGAAAGTACAATTTACCAAGTAGATTTTGTCTGTTATTGTATTTTAACCCTTTCACTGTCCAGACCCCAAAATTAATGTTGCTACATTCGACCAAATTCTTAGCTATTTCGCTAGTACAGCTAGCCCTCCACTTTTGTGAGTTCCACTTTCATGAGCTTTGAACATTCGCGAATTCCCAGCCGCCCAATCATATTTACCAAACAAATGCGTGAAAAAAGCATGGGAAAATGCTTCCTGCCGCGTCCCTATTACCCTCCCTCTTACCTCCTCATCCAGTAGCCTGCCAGTCCGCCACTCACTCAGCCATTGTCCAGTTACTGTTCGTGTCGTTGTGCCCAGTTACTGTTCGTGTCCTACCATAAGTGTGTTTGTGTGGTGGTGCAAGTATGACCCCCAAGCGAGCAGCAGCTGCTGTTGATGAGCCAACCCCTAAGAGCTCAAAGAAAGTCATGAATCTGGAGGAGAAGGTGAAATTGCTAGACAAGTGTAGGGCAGGTAATTTGAGCAATTCTGCCATTGGAAAATTATTTAATGTAAACGAAAGCACAGTGCACTCTATCAAGAAAAATGAGGCAAAGATAAGGGTGGCACTAGCATCTACTGCTCCTCCCTCAGCCAAGCAAGTGTCACAAGTAAGAAACAGTGCAATGTCTAAGATGGAGTCAGCATTATTTGTGTGGATTTCAGACCAAAATAGAAAAGGAAATCCCATAGACAGCAATGCGATTTTTGCAAAGGGAAAGACTTTGTATGATACGTTGGCTAGTGATGAGGCTAGCATCATTGCAGAACCAGGACGTCCTACCATCACCCATCCTGAGTTAGAATCCACACACTAGACTCATCATGCCATGCAGTTACACTCCATATAATCACCTCCATTCAACTGTCATCAGTAGCTGCATGGCTAACTATCACCACCACCATCATCATCGTCATTGTCATCATCATCGCAAGTTGTCAGAGTTCGTCTGCCTAACCTTGGAGTGGTGAGTGTTTTGTTTGGTCATTATTTGTTATTAAACCATAATATGTACAGTATATACAATATTTTACGATGTTTTCATGTGTCTTATGATTGTTCATGGTTCAGTAGGTTAAGGAAACGGTATTGTTAGGCTAAGTAAATGCTATTATTATATTTCTCTACATATTTGTGCACCAAACATTTGCGAATTTTCATGATTCACGAGGTTCTTGATCCCCTAACACTCACGAATGTGGGAGGCCTCCTGTATGTCTTCAGTTCTATTGGTTGAGCACAAGAAACCGCCCTTTCAATTATCAAAATTACCCTATAAAGTGCACACAAGTCTGTAATTTTGCCAGTACACAAAATTAACCCTTTGACTGTTTCGGTCGTATATATACGTCTTACGAGCCACCATGTTTGACGTATATATACTCATAAATTCTAGCGGCTTCAAATCAAGCAGGAGAAAGCTGGTAGGCCCACATGTGAGAGAATGGGTCAGTGTGCACCATTTAAAAAAAAAATCCTGCAGCACACAGTGCATAATGAGAAAAAAAAACTCCGACCATTTTTTTTTTTAATTAAAATGCTGACTTTGTGGTGTACAGGTCTCCCTCAACATTCGCGTTTTCAACTTTCGCGGGCTTCACACATTCGCGAATTCCCAACCGCCAAATTCCCAGCCTCCAAATTCCCAGCCGCCAAATCATATTTAAGTTTCCCGCCACCTGCGAGTCCCTACTACCCTCCCTCCAAGCCCCGCAACTGGCAGCCAGCCCTCCCACCAGTGTGGTGAGTGTTTTGTTTGTTCATTATTTGCTATTAAACTACAGTATAAATAATGTAAACCCATTCATGACTGCATATTGGAATGGCTATTTGGACAGGTATTGGACGGTGACATCATGTGTTTACTCTTGAGAACAGCGAAGAATCAAACATTTCTGCTACTGCTAATAATAATAGTAGTAGTAATAACAATAATAATAAATACGATAGAATTGAAGAAGGAAATTGTACAAAAATACGAGGGAGTGGTTGACACATAGTCAGTGTGGCTTTTTTTTATGCTGGAGTGAGCATTAGTCTCGGTGCTCTTCCAAACATTTCACAGTAATTCATTGTGTTTGGTGCTTGTAGATTGAGTGCGACTGGAGTGGTAGAGGCAGTGGTTGAGGAAGCGGTTGAGGCAGTTGGTGAGGCAGTGGGTGAGGCAGTGGTTGAGGCAGTGGTTGAGGCAGCAGTTTAGGCAGTGGGTGAGGCAGTGGTTGAGGCAGCAGTTGAGGCAATGGTAGAGTCAGTGGTTGAGGCAGTGGGTGAGGCAGTGGGTGAGGCAGTAGTTGACACTGACGATGTGTCAACCACTCCCTCGTAGTTTTGTATAATTTCCTTCTTCAATTCTATCATATTTATTATTATTATTATTATTATTATTATTATTAGCAGTAACAGAAATGTTTGATTCTTTGCTGTGTTCAAGAGTAAACACATGATGTCAGCGCCCAATACCTGTCCAAATAGCCATTCCAATATGCAGTCATGAATGGGTTTACATTATTTATACTGTAGCTTAATAGCAAATAATGAACAAACAAAACACTCACCACGCTGGTGGGAGGGCTGGCTGCCAGTTGCGGGGGTCGGAGGGAGGGTAGTAGGGACTAGCAGTGGTTGAGGAAGTGGTGGAGGCATTGGTGGAGGCAGTGGTATTTAATAGCATACATGTTATTAAACCATAACATGTATGTATTTAGTACAGTTTACGACGTTTTCATGTATTTTATGATTGCTCATGGTTCAACAAGTTAAGGAAGCAGTATTGTATTATATTTCCCTACAATATATTGGGGCACCAGACATTCGCGATTTTTCAACATTCGCAAGGCTCTTGATCCCCTAACCCTCTCAAATGTTGAGGGAGACCTGTTTCTTTGTATAGTATTTAGGGATGCATTCTCATTTTCTTGGTCTCATTTGATAGATTGGAAAACATATTATAGAAATAGAGGTGATTTTGATTGGTTTTACTATAAAAAGAGCCTGGAAATGGAGCTCAAAGTAGGAGAAATGTTTGATTTTTGCCGATGTTCAAAAGTAAACAGATGATGTCATTGTCCAATAAATGTCCAACTACCCATTCTAATATGCAGTCATGAATGGGTTGATGTTATTTATACAATTATTACAGTATTGCAGTAGTCTGCATAATAGTAAATCTTCTATTTTTTGTTTGAATAAAAATTCAAAATAGAAAGCAAGAGTAATAAAAGAGGGGCCTGGAGACGTGACTGATGAACAAAGAAAATGTTATTTTAGAGCCAGGAATGTCTGCATTGTTCATTATGGACCTAATTTTGAAAATGGCATATTTTTTAATTTGCGTGAAATTGGCCAAATTGCCAATTTCTGACCACATTATTGGGTAGTTGAAATTGGTAAATGGGCAGTTTATTGTACTCAATCGATAAAACAAATGGAGTTCTAAAGAAATAGCTATGAGTTTGGTTGACTGGAACAATGGAATTAGCCGAAAATAGGGCTCAAAGTGGGCAAAATCACCGATTCGTAAATATCCCCCAGGTCGCTAACTTCATGAGAGCGTAATTCTGTAAGTTTTCCCTCAAATTCTGTACTTTTGGTGTCATTACCATCGGGAAAAGATTCTTTATCATTTCAAATGAAAAAGTAATTTTTTTTTTTTCAAATATTTTGTGACAGCAGTAGACACCAGGATTGGGGGTTGCGACAGTCAAAGGGTTAATAATGATAATAACACAATATTAACATAAATATGAGATATTTTTCAAGTCGGCTTGACAGAGTGAACATAAACCACTCGTGTTTGTACTGCTAACAACAACAGCAACTAGTTTGTTTACAAAACTCAGCAAACCTTCTACACTCTCATGTACTCATCTTGTTTACTCACCTCTCACTCTACATTAAGACTACAAATATTTTAATGTAAGTAATGAGTGTACTCTATATGCATTTTATTGCTATAGGGCACTTTAAAATCCTAGTATATAATGTGTGGATGGGGTAGCCAGATGGGGGTTACATACCTACCACACTTTCATAAATACCTACTTTACTATTCACCTTGCACCCTATATTAAGACCATTAAGACTACAGATATTTTAAGGTAAGTAATGAATGTAATGTTTATGCATTTTATCGCTCTAGAGCACTTTAAATGCTTAATATATAATGTAATGATCTCTCAAGGAGAAATAAAAGCCAGACTGACTCACGACAGCCGCATGGGGAGGCGTGCAGGCGCAGGTAGGCAAACAGGTCTGTACGTGGGAAGAAAAACGGGGCGCACTGCAAAACTCGGGACAAACTTTAACCCTTTCAGGGTTTCGGCTGTACTAGTACGGCTTACGACCCAGGGTTTTTGACGTTCTAGTACGCCTAAATTCTAGCGCCCTCAAATCTAGTGAGAGAAAGCTGGTAGGCCTACATATGAAAGAATGGGTCTATGTGGTCAGTGTGCGCAGTATAAAAAAAATCCTACAGCACACAGTGCGTAATGAGAAAAAAAAAACTTTGACCGTGTTTTTGGTTTAAAACAGCGACTTTGCACTGTATTTTTGTATGGTATTTATTGTTGTATTCTAGTTTTTCTGGTCTTATTTTATAGAATGGAGGACATATTACAGAAATTGAGATGATTTTGACTGGTTTTACAAAGAAAACTACCTTGAAATTGCGCTCAAAGTAGCAGAAATGTTCGATTTTTACCAAAGTTCAAATGTAAACAAATCATGCCAAGCGTCCAATACACGCCAACTGATGAGTCTAATATTCTTTCACAAGTGCGCCGATATTATTTATACCGTTTCTACACTAATACAGTAGTCTGCATAACACTAAATCTTCTATTTTTTTTGTGAGAATAAAAATTCAAAGTGGAAAGCAAAAGAAAGTAAGAGGGGCGTGGGGATGTGACTAATGAACAGAGGAAATGTTATTTTAGTGCCAGGAATGTCTTTCTTGTTTATTCTGAACCCTATTTGTTTATATACTTTACCTCACACCAACTGCGCAGTCATGATTTCTCATGACCAGACCTATCAAGCAACCCATTCCAAATTCACATACTCTGGGTTTTATGCATAGGTACCGCGGCAGCGGCGGCATCAGCGGCATCCTACCAGCTCTTCTTCCTCAAAAAACATCGCTCATCAAAACTTGTGATAGCCTAAGTGAAAGTTCAACTACATGAACCCATGTAGACCACAAAATGACCCAAGAATACTAAGAATGTAACCCAAATCTTGACAAAATTAGAAGATCTAAGGAAGACAGCCCTGCTAACCCAAACACTGCCTCCGCTGCCAGACAACCACTTAACCCAAGCTCCGAGAAAACAAGCCTTCTCCATTGCTACACAGTATCTACTTCAGTGATACTATGAAAGGATATCGCAGAAGAAACAACATCAGTAATAAAAGAATAGCAGCAAGGACCCTAGAACTCAACTTGTCTACCCAACAGGACGCCGGTGTATCATCAACCCCCCTCACCGCCGCCACCCAGGGAACAACAACAACAACAAACATGACTGACTCCCCCTCCAACTCCACTCCCTTCAAAGGATTCACCCATGATTACTCAGGTATGATTATTCCTGACAATATCAAGGACTACATCGTTGCTCTAGAAAACGAAATCAAAGATATCAAAGCAACACTCGAGCGACGAGAATCCAAGATAACCAACCTCGAGAACAAGATCCAAAACCTTGAAGAGAAGATTACCTCGGGAAGTGTTGACACAGAAAATACTCTGAAAGCAGCTATAGCCAGTCACACTGAACAAATAACTACAATAAATATGAAGGTTGAAGAAGCAATCAAGGACTGGAATCAGAACATGCACACTCGACTAAATGAATACCTTGATTTCCAAGACGACAAAACTGAACAAGATAAGTTGTCTGATGCAGTTATAATAAACAGTCCACACATTCCAAGTGACATAACCCAAGCACAGTGCAAAGAAACTGCTGTCGGGATAATACAGGACCACGTACAAGTCATCGTGCAAAGCAATGAAATCAAAGAAACACGTTTGCTAGGAAAACCAGGAAGTAAACACAGTATAATGATCCGACTTCATTCATACGATAAAAGAAAGGACCTAATTAAATCAGCAATTACAATGAAAAATGAAGTGTACATAAATGAGTGTCTAACAAGAAAACATCAAAACCTTCTGTTCAGGCTGAGAAAACTTAAACAGGAAAACAAAATGCATCAGTGTTTCACGCGAGATGGGAAAATACTAGTAAGGAAAACATCAACAGGACAACAATATACTATCTCAAACGAACATGATTTCTCTACCTTCCTTAGAAAAGCGGACATTTCTGTAACAGATTAGATTTTTTTTTTTTTTTTTTCAACAAGTCGGTCGTCTCCCACCGAGGCAGGGTGACCCAAAAAAGAAAGAAAATCCCCAAAAAGAAAATACTTTCATCATCATTCAACACTTTCACCACACTCACACATTATCACTGCTTTTGCAGAGGTGCTCAGAATACAACAGTTTAGAAGCATATACGTATAAAGATACACAACATATGCCCTTAATACATATATACGTGTGGTGCATATAGTGTACGTTACTATTATATTGTGCATTATTATTTTTATTATTTTTTTCATCACTAGCTAATGCTAACTACCTCCAATACTTTATACTTCTTTCTTACTGCTATTAATTGCTCATAATTTTAAGTTACAAGTCAAATCTTACACCAAATTAATATTATTCATTGTTCTTACCTGTCCATTTAATTTTGTTTACCACTACTTGTTTTTTTAGTCACTTTTTATTGTGTGTGCAGTTAGTGTATATTCCAATTACTTTTTGCAAGTACCAAAACTATCTTTTGCTAGCTAGTACCAACTACCTCATTTTTTACTTTTTATTGTGCAATAAACTGCTCAACTTATTTAATATTACAAATCAGATCTTACTCCTAAACCAATATTATTTCATAGTGACTATCTGTCCATTTAACTTTGTTTACCATTACTTAATTGTAGTCTCATATATATTTTTTCCTTTATTTTAGCTTTATATAACTACCTTAGTTCATATATTCACAATTGTTAAAATAATCAAGGTGCTATTCTCAGGTGCTAAAGTGTAATAAGTTCACTATTTTGCCATTATATTCCAAAGCTCATTTTTTGATTACCACTTTATTGTTCACCACAACTTACATTAGTCCCTTTTATATTATAATTTTATATTATAATTCTAACTTTAAAGAATTACCTTTAAAGTACTACCTACTATCATATTCCCAAGCTCCATTATTTGATCATCACTTTATTTGTTCACCACAAATTATTTTAGTCCCTTTTATATTGTCTCCTTTATTTTAGCTTTAAAAAACTACCTTAGCTCATTATTTTTACATTTGTTAAATAATTCAGGTGCTATTTTTTAGCTTTAGAATATTTACTTTGTTTTATACTTAATTCTAACTATAGATTCACTACAAATCTTATGATTACAAGCATTGATCCTGATACCAACCTCTTATTTAATGACTTAAATGAATCAAACAGTTACTGTAATTACTACACAGCAGAACAATCAAAGGCACTTCTCAGAGCCAACAAAAACATAACTATCTTTAACTACAATATCAGATCTTTAAGCAAGCATTACGATGACCTCATAGTATTACTAAATTCCTTGCATGCCAATATGTCCATCATTACACTAACTGAAACCTGGCTAAAGCCTGATACTACAGATGTCTGCCATTCCTGGTTACACAGCCATACACAACTGTAGGACAGATCAGCAAGGGGGTGGCACAGTTATATACTACTCAGACCAACTAGAATGTATCACTAATACTTGCACAAGGGATGAACATGGGGAATATATAATAGCTAAATTCAAATCCAAATACCTACAAAAACCTCTCACAGTGATAAACATCTACAGAGTTCCACAGTCAAACATTAGCCAATTTAGTCAAAACCTAGGAAGTATGATAACTGATGCACGCATGAACAAAGATCACTTACTACTCTCAGGTGACTTCAATATAAATCTCCTGCAAGACCAGGACCCACACGTTACTGAATTCACAAACACAATGAGTAACTGCATGTTGCTACCAACAGTAACAAAACCTACAAGAGTTATGGAGACTAGTGTTTCCCTACTTGACCACATCTGGACCAACACCATATCCCCTTTAAAATCAGGCATAATTACAGATAATACCACAGACCACTACCCTACTTTCCTCATAACAACTCTTGGTAAATTACCCCAAGACACTACTAAAGTCACCTTCAGACTTCACAATGAGGCAGCCATTAATAACTTCACAACAGCAGTAACAAACATTGACTGGCACACTGAGCTAGAAATCTATACAGATATTGACGAATGTTTTAATAATTTTCTAAAAAAGACCCAATACCTCTATAACAAGCACTTCCCTAAAAAAACTAAACAGATGACAGCTAAGAGACTGAACAGTCCCTGGCTAACACCCAGCATTCTCAAATCCATAAATACAAAACACCGATATGAAAAACAGTACAGAATGGGTCACATAACCAGAGACCAAACAAAACGTTACTCGTCAATCCTAACCAGCCTGATAAGAAGGGCAAAAAAATTGTATTATGAGAACAGATTATCCAACTTACGAGGTGATATAAAAAAGACCTGGAAAACCCTATCAGAAATTCTGGGAACAAAAAAGATATCACAAAATAGCGAAATAAAATTAGCAAAATCAGATGAACCCCAACTCCCACCAACAGAAACATCAAACAGACTCACTGATTTCTTCTCCACTATAGGACAAAACCTTGCCAATAAAATCCCAAGCTCAGATACCCCACCAAATGACTACCTCACTGGCAACTACCCGAACACACTGTTCCTAGCTCCGACTAACCCATACGAAGTCTCCCTTATTATCAACGCACTAAAAATCTAGGCAGGAGATTTAAATACCTTACCACCCTTTATGTACAAAAAAGTGTCACAAGTGCTATCACCAATCATTGCAACACTCTTTAACAAATCCATTGAATCCTCCACCTTCCCTACAGTTCTCAAAATAGCAAGGGTCACCCCGATCCATAAAGGAGGAGACCAAACAGAGTTGAATAACTATAGGCCAATATCCAATTTACACCCTCTCTCAAAAATCTTCGAAAAATTAATTCATAAACGAATCTACTCCTACCTCATCTCCCAAAACATACTCAACCCCTGCCAATTTGGATTCAGGCCTAATAAAAATACTAATGCTATTATACACATGCTAGAACATATATACACTGGAATAGAGAAAAAAGAAGTCCCACTGGGGATCTTCATTGACTTACGTAAAGCTTTTGATACAGTTGACCATGACTTGCTCCACGTAAAATTGTCACACTGTGGTATTAGAGGGCACTCCCTCAGCTACCTCAAGTCATACCTCAGCAACAGAAGCCAATATGTGTACGCAAATGGGGCAAGTTCTTCCGCACAACCAATTACAGTTGGTGTCCCACAGGGAAGTGTCCTTGGCCCTCTTCTCTTTCTCCTATACATAAATGACCTACCAAATGCTTCGCAATTACTCAAACCCACACTATTTGCAGATGACACTACATACGTCTTCTCTCACCCGAGCCCAGTCACGCTAGCCAATACTGTAAATACCGAATTACAAAAAATATCTACCTGGATGAGGACTAACAAACTTACACTAAACATTGACAAAACTTACTTCATTCAGTTTGGTAACAGAGCTACAGATGTCCCTCTTAACATAATGATAAACAGATCACCTATCACAAAGCAAACAGAGGGAAAATTCTTAGGAATCCACCTTGATAATAGACTCAAATTTCATACACATATACAACAAATTTCTAAGAAAATTTCCAAGACTGTAGGCATACTATCGAAGATATGGTACTATGCTCCACAGTCAGCCCTCCTGGCCCTATATCACTCTCTTATTTACCCCTATCTCACCTATGGAATTTGTGCATGGGGCTCAACAACAATTAACCATCTCAGACCACTAATTACCCAACAAAAGGCTGCAGTTAGAATGATAACAAATTCTCACTACAGGCAGCACACTCCACCAATATTCAAAACACTCAACCTACTCACCATACAAAACATCCATACTTATTATTGCACCTATTACATACATAGAACACTTAACTCTGATATTAACCCTCCCCTCAAACATCTCCTTGCCAACCTCAACAGAACACATGACCATAACACAAGGCACAGATCACTCTTTGATGTTCCTCGTGTCCATCTCACGCTATGCAAAAACTCAATGCACATAAAAGGCCCTAAAATCTGGAATTCATTACCTGTAAATATAAAAGAAACACTACCTGTTTATAAATTCAAGTCTCTTCTCAAAGATCACTTACTCACCCAAAACCAAATAAATACTGAATAACTGAACCTTATAAATTGTATATCTTAAATGTTTCTCACAATTATATCACATAAATGTTAAACCTAAAACCCAATCTAACAGAATACTCCATTCGACTGAATGTACAGCAATGCATGCAACCATATGACCTGTCTTTGTAATACTCATTTGTGCTTTATAGTTATCTCTTTACAATAATGTCTTATCACTGATTTCATCATTGCTTAGTTAATCTTAAGTTAATTTTAAGCCAGCCCGTAATGCTATGCATATAAGTGGCTTTGACATGCTGCTCTTACCTGTATTTTTTTGTACCTCTGTATGTATGCTCAAATTACTAAATAAATAAATAAAATAAATAAATAAATAAATGACACTGGTTCCCTCATGTAGATCTATGTGAGCAGCAGTGAAAGGGTTATGGCGCAAGTTATGTCTAACGTGATTTTTCCCTAACAAACGAATTAACATGGTTGTGTATATAAACAGATTTCAAATATCCTTTGACTGTTGTTAAATATGTTTTAATACATTATGTTCTATGGAATTTGTTAAATATATGGTATAGTTGTAGGTAGTAGGCTGGTAGACAGCAACCGCCCAGGGAGGTACTACCGTCCTGCCAAGTGAGTGTAAAACGGGAACCTGTAATTGTTTTACATGATGGTAGTATTGCTGGTGTCCTTTTTTCTGTCTCATAAACATGCAAGATTTCAGGTACGTCTTGCCACTTCTACTTACACTTAGGTCACACTACACATACATGTACGAACATATATATTCACACGCATCTGGGTTTTCGTCTATTTTCTTTCTAGTTCTTGTTCTTGTTTATTTCCTCTTATCTCCATGGGGAAGTGGAACAGAATTCTTCCTCCATAAGAGTCGACTAAAATGCCGGGAGCAAGGGGCTAGTAACCCCTTCTCCCGTATGAATTACTAAATTTAAAAAGAGAAACTTTCGTTTTTCTTTTAGGGCCACCCTGCCTTGGTGGGATACGGCCGGTTTGTTGAAAAAAAAAAAAAAGGAGAAACTTTCGTTTTTCCTTTTGGGCCACCCCACCTCGGTGGGATATGGCCAGTGTGTTGAAAGAAAGATATGGTATAGTATAAACGTGAAATGCTGTGTAAATATGAAGGTCTTACGAAAGTTTTTACTGTATTATCATTTCAGTATAAAGCCATTGTCTTTCGGCCATTTAAAGGAGAGGTCCTTGATGCTGTGGTGACACAGATCAACAAGATCGGACTCTTCTGTGAAATTGGACCCATGCAGTGTTTTATCTCAAGGCATGTAAGTAACCTAGCAATTATATGCATACATGTCTTTCATGTAGTTAATGCATTTTTTTGTGGGAAAAAAAAAACTTGCTACTCAAAAGAGTTAGCTGTTTTAAATATTAATATTCTTTCAACAAACCAGCTGTATTTATGAAGATGATTAAATAGTCCCTCCAGTGATATGTAAAACTGAGTGAAGATAAAATTAGACAAATTACTGATGTCTGGGGGCTTAACCCTTACACTCTTTCTCATGTAGATCTGTCAGTGGGATCAGTGTTAGTCATGTAGATCTTAATCATACCTTCTTCAAATGTTCTGTAAGCAGTAAATTTTGTTCTAGACATAAGAGAATGGGCCTGTGAAGTGGACATGCACAGTATAAAAAAAATCTTGTCCCATTCAGTGGATGATGGGAACTGCTGACCTCTGACTTTGTGTAATGCCAAATGAAAGATTGGAAGACATGCTACAACAATAACAATAATACTACTACTAATAATAATAATGTTTATTTCTTTAAGCCGTACAGATAACGTAGCTTAAATGTTTTATTATAATAGTTATATGGTACGTTTTGGGCAGCTAATCATAAGTCTTACAAGTTACTAGGCCTATTGAGTAGAACTTCTTGTGCAGTTAACTACAATCATACTGATGAAAGGTAGTTAATGACAAGTGGTCAGTTACAAAAGAATTACTTATTATTTAAACTGATTCAGTGATCTTCAGTTTTGTGAAGTGATTGAACAGACATAGTGAAGATACAGCAAATTGCTTAGATTAAAAACACAGGATATGATTGCATGAAAGCCTGTGTTATTTGAGATAGTATATTACTCTCTAGACATTCAGGAAATAAAGTGCGTTTTAACAACAGCTCTGAATTGATGTGCATATAGAAGACCTTTTAATGCTTCAGACAGAAAGTTCCAAATATTATGGCTCTCTGTGTGCATTGAGCCAGATGCAGGGGATATCAACGAGGTTTTTGTGACTTGTGTTGTGCCTTTACATCCTGTTGCAGCTATCAAGGAAGATTTTCAGGGAAGGGTTTATATTGGAATTGATTGTTTTGAAGAGTGGTGGGGGGAGGGGGGTGTGATTGGGTAATTTTTTGCACAGCATCTCCTTGTTGAGTTTTTATTTGTTTTGGGTGATTTAATGAAATAAATTGGCAGGCACAAATACCATAGATGAGGTAAGGATAAATTAGAGAGTAGTACGATGTAAGTAGTTGTGTTTGAGGTACACAATAATATATCCTGGAAAGAGTGCCTGCTGTTTTGCAGACTTTAGTTATGTGCTGGATGTGGGTATTATTCAAGCTACAGTTAAGGTGTAGACCAAAGAAGTTACCCACAGTTTCTTACTATGGAAAAACCATTGATCATTATGTTTAGTTCGATATTTATTGCTCTGTTTCCAAACATCTTGTAGTAGGTTTGTATTCATCTATATAAATATTTTTAGGAGCTCATCATTTATAGTGTTGTTGAAAGAAGTTGGATTTGAATGGGAGATGACAAAAGTTGTGTCGTCCGCAAACAGAACAGGTTCAAAGAGATGAGATGTGTTGGAGAGATTATTGATATTTACTAGTAAAGCATTGATAATTTTGGTCACTTTCAGACTGGAAATGTCTTGATATAGGCCTAAAAATGGTGAAAATGTTCATTTTTTGGCAAGTTTTCCTTAGGAAGAATAAACTTCGTCTCCTCCAGTCTGTTTTATGGTTTGTTACTAGGTTGGCTTTAATTTTTGGGGTGACCTAAATCATAACAAATTATTTTTGGTTATATTAGTAGAGAAATAGGGAAAACTTTGATTATTTGTTTGATGAAGGATTCATAATGGAGAGTAATGAACAGAGGATAGGTTGCTGAAGTGGCTGGAATAACTACAGTGTTTTTTATTACTCTGTTATTAAATTGGAATTTGTTGAATTTTGTGTAAAATTGGCCAAATTACCAATTTATGGGCATTTAAAGGGTAGTTCTGATAGTTGACTGGGCAATTTATTGTGTTTATTTGGTAGTAGGTAAAGTATATACAGTGGAACCTCAAAAATCGAACTGCTCCCAACACAACCAATTTATGTAAGTGTATTTTTGTAAGTGCTTTTATAAGTGTATTTTTGAGGGTCTGAAATGGACTAATCTAATTTACATTATTCCTGATGGGAATAAATTCATTCGGTAAAGGTACTCGAACAGCCTTCTGGACCGAAGAAAGTTCGATATTTGAGGTTCCACTGTATATCCAGGAATTGGGTTAGTATAAGCACTGGATTTGGCTTAAAATAGGCAATAGCTTAAGTGCTTCATGATGTTCATCTTTGTGCTTTTGTTATTCCATTAAATTTTATATCAAATTTTGCATATTTTAATGTCATTGTTTTAGAAAAAGTTTTTCTATCATATTAATTTTTTTAAATTGTGAGGGGACTTTAATTTTAGGGTTCGCATGAATTAAAGGGTTAACCCTTTGAGGGTCCGTCCCGTAGATCTACGGCTTTACGTTCAGGGTCCAAACCGTAGATCTACGTCATGAGCTCAGCTCACTCTGATAAACTGTGAGTGGTACATTTGGGCCTAGATATGAGAGAATACATCTATGTGGTATGTGTGCACCACATAAAACAGATCCTGCAGCACGCTGTGTATAATGAGAGAAAAAACTGAAATCATGATTTTTCGATTAAAACAGCGACTTTGCAGTGTTTTTTATAGTTCTATTTGCAATTTCTTGGTCTCATTTGATAGAATGGAAGACATATTACAGAAATAGAGATGATTCTGATTGGTTTTAGCACTGGAAATGGCTTGAAACTGAGCTCAAAGTAGCAGAAATGTTAAATTTTTACCGATATTCAAGAGTAAACAAACGACCTCACACGTCTAATACACGCCAGCTGGTGGGTCTAATATGCATTCACAAATATGGTGATGATATTTATACAATTATTACAGTATTACATAACAGTAAATCGTCTATTTTTTGGTGTGAATAAAAATTCATTATGTGAATTAAAAATCAAAATGGAATTTATTTGTAAAGCCTCAAAATGTAACTAATGAACAGAGGAAATGTTAGTTTAATTCCAGGAATACCTACATTGTTTATTCTGGACCCTATTTTGAAATTGGAATATTTTGAACTTTGTGTTAAATTGTCCAAATTAACAATTTCCGATCACTTTAATTTGTAGTTGAAACAGTTGACTTGGCGATTTCTTGTGCTCAGTTGATAGAATAGAAGTAATACTAGTGAAATAGCTAAGAATTTGGTTGACTGGAATAATGTAATTGGCCTAAAATGGGAGTCAAAGTTGGCAAAATCACCGATTCGTAAATATCGCTGACACATCAAAATTCGCGAGAGTATAATTTCGTCAATTTTCCATCAAATTTCGTACTTTTTGTTTTATTACCTTCACAAAAAGATTCTCTACCATTTCATAAGAAAAAAATAATAAATTTTTTTTTTTAAATTCTTGGACACTAGGGCACCACTTCAGATTTGGGCCTTGGACCCTGAAGGGGTTAAGAAGGTAGTTCTGACGGTTGAAGAGGCATACTAGCACAATATCTGTGAAATTAACCCCTTGACTGTTGCAAGCCCCTTTCTGAAACTCTTCTGTGTTGCAAAATTTTTGGATTTTTTTTTTTTTTCTTATGAAATAATAGAGAATCTTTTCCCGATGGTAATGACACCAAAAGTACGAAATTTGGTCGAAAACTCGGAATTATGCTCTCGCGAAGTTAGTCTCAGCGACATATACGCATCGGCGATTTTGCCGACTTTGAGTCCTGTTCCAGTTGACCAAACTCATAGCTATTTCTTTAGAACTCCATTTTTTTTCTATCAGTTGAGTACAAGAAACCGCCCATTTACTGATTTGAACTACCCAAAAAAAGTGGTCAGAAATTGGCAATTTGGCCAATTTCATGCAAATTAAAAAAGATGCCAATTTCAAAATAGGGTCCAGAATAAACAATGTAGACATTCTTGGCACTAAAATAACATATCCTCTGTTCATTAGTCACATCTCTAGGCCCCTCTTACATTACTATTGCTTTCTATTTTGATTTTTTATTCATACAAAAAATACAAAATTTACTGTTATGCAGACTACAGGTGTCCCTCAACATTCGCGAGGGTTAGGGGATCAAGAGCCTCGCGAATGTTGAAAAACAGTGAATGTTTGGTGCCCCAGAATATTGTAGGGAAATGTAATACAATACTGCTTAACTTGCTGAACCATGAACAATCATAAAATACATGAAAACGTCGTAAATTGTACTAAATATATACATGTTATGCTTTAATAACATGTATGTTATTAAATACCACAGACTCCACCATTGCCTCCACCACTTCCTCCACCACTGCTAGTCCCTACTACCCTCCCTCCGACCCCCGCAACTGGCAGCCAGCCCTCCCACCACTCAGTGTGGTGAGTGTTTTGTTTGTTCATTATTTGCTATTAAACTACAGTATAAATAATGTAAACACATTCATGACTGCATATTGGAATGGCTATTTGAACAGGTATTGGACGGTGACATCATGTGTTTACTCTTGAACACAGCAAAGAATCAAACATTTCTGCTACTGCTAATAATAACAATAGTAATAATAATAATAATAATAATAATAATAATAATAATAATAATAATAATAATAATAATAATACGATATAATTGAAGGAGGAAATTGTACAAAAATACGAGGGAGTGGTTGACACATCGTCAGTGTGGCTTTGTTTATGCTGGAGTGAACATTAATCTCCCTGCTCTTCCAAACATTTCACAATAATTCAGCGGTTGAGGCAGTGATAGAGGCAGTGATAGAGGCAGTGGTAGAGGCAGTGATAGAGGCAGTGGTAGAGGCAGTGATAGAGGCAGTGATAGAGGCAGTGATAGAGGCAGTGGGTGAGGCAGTGGTATTTACTAACATATATGTATGTTATAAATAATAATAGTATATGTTAATATTAATAACATTTATAATAATAATAATAAATGTTATTCATAATGTACTATTATTATTTATAACATATATGTTAGTAAATATCACTGCCTCTATCACTGCCTCTATCACTGCCTCTATCACTGCCTCTATCACTGCCTCTATCACTGCCTCTATCACTGCCTCTACCACTGCCTCTACCACTGCCTCTATCACTGCCTCTACCACTGCCTCTACCACTGCCTCTACCACTGCCTCTATCACTGCCTCTACCACTGCCTCTACCACTGCCTCTACCACTGCCTCTATCACTGCCTCTATCACTGCATCTACCACTGCCTCTACCACTGCCTCTATCACTGCATCTATCACTGCCTCTATCACTGCCTTTATCACTGCCTCTATCACTGCCTCTACCACTGCCTCTACCACTGCCTCTACCACTGCCTCTACCACTGCCTCTACCACTGCCTCGATCACTACCTCTATCACTGCCTCTACCACTGCCTCTACCACTGCCTCTATCACTACCTCTATCACTGCCTCTACCACTGCCTCTACCACTGCCTCTATCACTGCCTCTAGCACTGCCTCTAACACTGCCTCTATGCATCACTGCCTCTATCACTGCCTCTTTCACTGCCTCTACCACTGCCTCTACCACTGCCTCTATCACTGCCTCTATGCATCACTGCCTCTACCACTGCCTCTACCACTGCCTCTACCACCACTGCCTCTATCACTGCCTCTATCACTGCCTCTACTGCCTCTACCACTGCCTCTATCACTGCCTCTATCACTGCCTCTATCCACTGCCTCTACCACTTCTACCACTGCCTCTACCACTGCCTCTATCACTGCCTCTACCACTTCCTCTACCACTGCCTCTATCACTGCCTCTACCACTGCCTCTATCACTGCCTCTATCACTGCCTCTATCACTGCCTCTACCACTGCCTCTATCACTGCCTCTATCCTGCCTCTACTGCCTCTATCACTGCCTCTATCACTGCCTCTACCACTGCCTCTAACACTGCCTCTAACACTGCCTCTACCAATGCCTCTATCACTGCCTCTATCACTGCCTCTACCACTGCCTCTACCACTGCCTCTATCACTGCCTCTATCACTGCCTCTACCACTGCCTCTATCACTTCCTCTATCACTGCCTCTACCACTGCCTCTATCACTGCCTCTACCACTGCCTCTATCACTGCCTCTATCACTGCCTCTATCACTGCCTCTACCACTGCTTCTATCACTGCCTCTACCACTGCCTCTATCACTGCTGCTATCACTGCCTCTATCACTGCCTCTACCAATGCCTCTATCACTGCCTCTATCACTGCCTCTATCACTGCCTCTACCACTGCCTCTACCACTGCCTCTACCACTGCCTCTATCACTGCCTCTATCACTGCCTCTACCACTGCCTCTATCACTGCCTCTATCACTGCCTCTACCACTGCCTCTATCACTGCCTCTATCACTGCCTCTACCACTGCCTCTACCACTGCCTCTATCACTGCCTCTACCACTGCCTCTATCACTGCCTCTATCACTGCCTCTACCACTGCCTCTATCACTGCCTCTATCACTGCCTCTATCACTGCCTCTACCACTGCCTCTATCACTGCCTCTATCACTGCCTCTACCACTGCCTCTATCACTGCCTCTACCACTGCCTCTATCACTGCCTCTACCACTGCCTCTATCACTGCCTCTACCACTGCCTCTATCACTGCCTCTATCACTGCCTCTATCACTGCCTCTACCACTGCCTCTATCACTGCCTCTATCACTGCCTCTATCACTGACCCTATCACTGCCTCTATCACTGCCTCTACCACTGCCTCTACCACTGCCTCTATCACATCACTGCCTCTATCACTGCCTCTATCACTGCTACCACTGCCTCTATCACTGCCTCTACCACTGCCTCTATCATCACTGCCTCTACCACTGCCTCTATCACTGCCTCTATCACTGCCACTATCACTGCCTCTACCACTGCCTCTATCACTGCCTCTACCACTGCCTCTGTCACTGCCTCTACTGCCTCTATCACTGCCTCTATCACTGCCTCTACTATCACTGCCTCTACCACTGCCTCTATCACTGCCTCTACCACTGCCTCTATCACTGCCTCTACACTGCCTCTATGCCTCTACCACTGCCTCTATCACACTGCCTCTACCACTGCCTCTATCACTGCCTCTACCACTGCCTCTACCACTGCCTCTATCCTGCCACTGCCTCTACCACTGCCTCTATCACTGCCTCTACCACTGCCTCTACCACTGCCTCTATGCCTCTATCACTGCCTCTATGCCTCTATCACTGCCACTATCACTATGCATCACTGCCTCTACCACTGCCTCTATCACTGCCTCTACCACTGCCTCTACCACTGCCTCTATCACTGCCTCTATCACTGCCTCTATCACTGCCTCTACTGCCTCTATCACTGCCTCTACCACTGCCTCTATCACTGCCTCTACCACTGCCTCTATCACTGCCTCTATCACTGCCTCTATCTACCACTGCCTCTATCACTGTCTATCACTGCCTCTCCCACTGCTACTGCCTCTACCACTGCCTCTATCACTGCCTCTATCACTGCCTCTATCACTGCCTCTATCACTGCCTCTACCACTGCCTCTATCACTGCCTCTACCACTGCCTCTATCACTGCCTCTACCACTGCCTCTATCACTGCCTCTACCACTGCCTCTATCACTGCCTCTATCACTGCCTCTACCACTGCCTCTACCACTGCCTCTATCACTGCCTCTACCACTGCCTCTACCACTGCCTCTATCACTGCCTCTACCACTGCCTCTATCACTGCCTCTACCACTGCCTCTACCACTGCCTCTATCACTGCCTCTACCACTGCCTCTACCACTGCCTCTTTCACTGCCTCTACCACTGCCTCTATCACTGCCTCTTTCACTGCCTCTACCACTGCCTCTATCACTGCCTCTATCACCTCTACCACTCCAGTCACACTCAATCTACAAGCACCAAACAATGAATTATTATGAAATGTTTGGAAGAGCACGGAGACTAATGTTCACTCCAGCATAAACAAAGCCACACTGACGATGTGTCAACCACTCCCTCGTATTTTTGTACAATTTCCTTCTTCAATTATATCGTATTATTATTATTATTATTATTATTATTATTATTATTATTATTATTATTATTATTATTATTATTATTATTATTATTGTTATTGTTAGCAGTAGCAGAAATGTTTGATTCTTTGCTGTGTTCAAGAGTAAACACATGATGTCACTGTCTAATACCTGTCCAAATAGCCCTTCCAATATGCAGTCATGAATGTGTTTACATTATTTATACTGTAGTTTAATAGCAAATAATGAACAAGCAAAACACTCACCACACTGAGTGGTGGGAGGGCTGGCTGCCAGTTGCGGGGGCCGGAGGGAGGGTAGTAGGGACTCGCAGGTGGCGGGAAACTTGAATATGATTTGGCGGCTGGGAATTTGGTGGCTGGGAATTTGGTGGTTGGGAATTCACGAATGTGTGAAGCCCGCGAAAGCTGAAAACGTGAATGTTGAGGGAGACCTGTACTGCATTATTGTAAAAATGGTATAAATAATATCAGTGCACTAGTGAAAGAATATTAGACTCCCCAGTTGACACGTATTGGACGTGTTGTGTGATTTGCTTACTCCTGAACATTGGTAAAAATCGAACATTTCTGCTACTTTGAGCTCAATTTCACGGTCGTTTTCATCGTGAAACTAATCAAAATCATCTCTATTTCTGTAATATGTTTTCCATTTTATCATGTGAGCCCATGAAAACAAGAATACAACGATAAATACTATATGAAAATACACATCAAAGTCGGCGTTTTAATCCAAAAAAATGGTCAGTTTTTTTTTTCTCATTATGCTCTGTGTGCTGCAGGATTTTTTTTATGTGGTGCACACTGACCACACAGACCCTTTCTCTCACATATGGGCCTACCAGCTTTCTCCTGCTTGACTTGAAGCCGCTAGAATTTATGCTTATTAATACGTCCGAAACACTGGCTCGTAAGATGTATATATATGACCAAAACAGTCAATGGGTTAAGTTTCTTTGAGCACAAATAGGGCTAACATGAGCCTCAAAGTGGGTGAAATCACTGTTGTATACAGTGATTGTTGAGAAATGGCATTACCAGCTAAGCTTAATTTTAAATTTAAATATAGGGAACACTTAGCTGATAAAAGACAGCAAATCGTCTACACAGCCGTCCCTGCAGACGAGGTCTTGAAAAGCTGTCGAAGTCATCTCTCAATGGGCTGTCAAGAGTTATAATTTGTAAGATTATAAATTACCCCTAGGGGGTGTTATGTCAGCATATTTCATTCACTGATTGCTGACAAATTACATACTTGTTTGGACTTAAAAGTCCGCACCTTACTGCCGACTATAGGTTGATTACAAACTCCTTGCGACTCAAGAACTGCGCAGTCCCCTGTACTACAAGAAATTCGTAACCTACCTTGCTCTTGTAGCGTGAGCTATGGTGTTCTTCACACCTTCGACAGATATCGGTGACTTGATAGAAGCTGAAGTGTCCTTGGATGTCCACGTCTTCAATAGTCTAGGAAAACGCACACTGGTACACTATGTTCCACAAGATTTGTCTTTATTGTTCACAATCTTATCACTAAAGAAGCTGATCACACTTCTCTTAAGTGTTTATTGTGTTTTATGAGACACCTTGTTCACACTAACGTACAGATCAGTGTTCTTTGCTGGTTATCCTGGCATCAGTGTCACTCTCAGTAGAGTCAAAAGTAATCTGAAGACACCACAGCACCCCATGCCGTCACTGCCCCTTGCACAAAGGAAAAGCTGAAGTAGTACTTTTGCTTCCTTGCCACTTCCTCGATGAAGCAAAGCAGAATGTTTGATTCTTGCTGTCTTAAGCATAGACAACAATGTCCACTATCTTTACTATGGTAATAAAATGGGAGCAGGATTTTCCTTAATTGTCCTGCTAAGGTAAGAGATGAACTGTCTCTTATTAAAATACACTCTGCAACACTGGACTGCAAGGAGCCACGGTCGCTTGACCACGTCGCAAACTTGTACTGCATCTGCGATCAGTTACTCACTGTAGCAGTAAACAAGACGCTTGCCCCTTCTGAGAGGGCTGAAAGGGCTGAAAGGGGCTGAAGGGGGCTGATACCCCCCTCCTGGAGAAAATTTCTCCACAGTGATCTTCACTGCTGAACTTTGCACCTGCACAATTCCTTAAATATCACATTAGATTTTTAATTTTGGTGTCATTACCTTTAGAAGAAAATTCTCTATCATTTTAGAGGAAATTTTTTCATATATTGCAACAAAGAAGGAACATGTAATTTGGTAGCCCTCGATGATTTAAGTATTAAAGGCTAATGATAGAATGTTATGGGGAATTAATGATTTGAATGTTTCAGGGATATAAATGGATTGAACATTTGAGAGAGACTGAAGATTGGAGTATTTTTCAAGGTTAATTATTAACCCACTTTACATGTTGAGGAAAGAATACATTTACTACAGTAAAAATATTGGTTGGGAAATATAAAATAACGAGTACGATTATATATAATAATGCCAAGAATAATAATGTCATGAATGATAATGTCATTAGGACATAGATTATGGTTCATTAGTCCTCACTAGTTTGTAAAGTCAAATTTGGTTTATAAAGAGGCCATAAATGTTAATTTAATTCATAAATGTACCAAAAAGGCTGATTTTTTTTCTGTAATTAGGTTATAAAATACTTTGACCAAATTTAAATTATGACATTATCATTCATGACAGTTTTTTTTTTTTAATTATAATAAACAACTGATTGTCTGTCTTGACAGTCTATACCTCAAGACCTGGAGTTTGACCCCAACTCGAACCCTCCATGTTACAAGAGCAGAGATGAGGTAAGCAGATAAATAAAGAAGCATTTTATTATTTTTGTTTTCTTGTTTTTTTTCTTATAAGGTAGATTTTTGGTGTAATGCTTGTATTAGCATTGTACTACCTACAGTGCACTACTGATGTATATATGTACTGTGCTGCAGTGCACTACAAGTCAGAATGGTGGCCACATTTCCATTTAAATACACAGTGATCTTAAATTACTACTTTGCTAGTTCTGCCTAAAGCTCTTAATTTTTTTAATAACTTCTATATAAAAATGGTACACCTACCATCCGACTTACGACCGAGTTCGGTTCCGAGAAACCGGTCGTAAGTCGAAATGGACATAAGTCGAACTTTACTACAGAATATCAATGTCACATTTTTGTAATGACTTTATTTTATTGTTTTATTTTGGTATTTCATGTTTTACTTTACTTTTTATGCTGTTAGTACTGTATTTTATACTGTAAGGTTTAGGATAAACACTGTGTACAACACAAATAGTTGTTTATTTCCCAGAAATTTGGCAAAAAAAACACGGTCGTAAGTTGAGTGGTCGTAAGTCGAGCAGGTCGTAAGTCGGATGGTAGGTGTTTACCTGGAGAGAGTTCCGGGGGTCAACGCCCCTGCGGCCCGGTCTGTGACCAGACCAGGTGTATTTATATATTTGTACAATGCAGTATTAGTATTTTTATAATGGCCTGCATGTGAAATTATTATATTTTAATCTCATTTTCTTTTAGATATTACCCTTCTCTGTCAAGGTGCATTAATGCATAGGAGAACATTCATGATGACTCACTCCCTTACTCTCCTTTTAGTGGTTCATAGACATGATAATCCACTACAACATCCTAACCTCCCTTTCCAAGTGTGGTCACTCTACTTCTAATCTCTAAAATTCATTTTGGTCTATCCAGTTTCTTTGAATTCCTTCACTGACATTGTCATGCTGATGCTCCAACAGCACATCAGATCCCAATATCAAATCCCAAAAACCACTTGCCTCCACTCTAGTCTAACATTCTCACATACCTCTGCTGGATGATCAACCTCCTACCTTTCAAAACATCCTTCAGGTACACTTTTCTACCCTATCTCTTGGTCAGTTAGCATAGTTTGTGAGCCAGTTCTAGATACAGGAAGTGCTAAGCTATCATCAATCATGATACAAGATCTACTAGTAGTGTCAATAATGGGGGAAGCACTGAGTGCTGATACAGTCCAGTTCCTGGACCAAAGGCAGGAATGGCATGTTGTAAGTGTCACCTGCACCATTACAGTATTATCAGTATACCTGACACTATGGGAGTGGGAAATCCTATTATGATCCACTGAAATGTTAGCTAAATATCCTGATCCTAATTGCTGATTAGAGCACAGTACCCTCCAGGAAGGAGGAACAAGTTAAAATTGCACAGCAATGATGTGATGAAATTTTTGGCAGTCTTAGAGAGGTAATTACAGTGGTGTGAGCCTGTGCAGTGTCTGATGTTGACACTAGAGGGAGTGCAAGCCAGGTTACTCTTCCCATGATGATTCCTGGAGCCTAAACACACACACATATTAAACAGCCAAAATTATTTCACACATCCATTTTTTTCCCCAGAAAAATAGTTGCCTTCTTGCATACTCTTTCATGAATCTCCATCTGTTCATAAAAATCCTAACAGCTTTCAAGAACTTATCAGTTACCCCATAACACTTTTTTTTTGTACAGGGTTTGACAAGATTAGGTTAAGGATCCCTAGCTTTATTGAGAAGCTATTTACAGTTTAAGGATTCCTAACTTTATTGGCAAGTTAAGAGCTGTTACCTACATCAGCTCATTTGAAAGCATTTTTATTGTTATGAGACATACAAGTAGGGAACAGGATGAAGTTGGAGCCATCTGTGGGCCAGCATTTTCATTTGATCAACTGACTTTATCTCGTTGACATCATTATGCTGTACGAATGTGTTCCATACTTGAGTCATCCTGGGTACAGTAGGGCCCCACTTATACGGCGGGTTTGGTTCCAGGCTGTCGCCGGAAAGCAGAACGCCATTTTTTTCCTTTTATAAATGAATATAAATGCCAGACAACAAGTTTACACTAAATTATATTAAGTTAGTAATAGAACTAGGCATTAAAAACACACAAAGTAAAATACATTCACAGTAAATTCATTACTTATCTTAAAGTATTTGTAATCTTAATGTAGGGAGAGAGGTGAGTAGTACTTATTTGTAGGAAGTCAGGTGCAGGTAGCCCAGGTGTAGGTAGCCCTGGCTCCCCATCTCATACTTAATATACTATATTTAAAACATCCTAGAGAGGTAAAATACACATACAGTACACTCATTATTTATCTTAAAATATGTGTAGTCTTAATATAGGAAGAGCGGTGAGTAGTATTTATTTGTAGGAAGTCAATATAGGTAGCCGGTAGGTGTAGCCCGCCTGGGCTACACCTACCGGCTACCTACACTGTGGCTCAGAGCCATATTATTAACATCGACATGCCTTGTTCACTGAATTTAATCATTTCAAACAACTACCTTTAGATGCCATCATAAACAGAGGTAGAAGTAATAAATAATTCATGCCGAAAATTGTAAACAAAAGCAGAGTGAGGGAGTGGCTGGGCCAAATGCAGATTCATACACGTTTTCTCTAATGTGAGCAGAGAAAACGTAATGTTGTCCCTCCACCCGGCTACCACACAGCTCCTCAAGTATTATTATCAGAGCACACATAAAATATGCAATAAATGCCAGACAACAAGTTTACACTAACTTATATTAAGTTAGCAATAGAAATAGGCATTAAAAACACAATGAAAGGTAAGATACACACAGAGTACACTTATTACTTACTTACCTTAAAATATTAATATTAATGTGAGAGGTGAGTGGCAGGGTGTTTATTGAATAAAATCAGAATGGCACACCATCATCCTCTAACTTGCCACTTAAAGCAAGAGGCTTACGACTTCTCTTTTTATCACAGCTAACCTTAGACGCCATCGACAATGAGAGCCAACTAGTTAACGAAAGAGTAAACGAGAGAGAGAACGAGATACAGAGTTGAGACAATGTAAGAACATAAACTGAACAGGTAGTGGACGATCATTTGGTCAGGCGAAATAAATGCGTATTAATATGTGTCTACTTTTAGTTCATTCACGTACGTTTGTAAGAGTTTGTAAAACATTTACCTCAATATTTTTTTTATTATAATAATAATTACCTCACAATACAAATGCTCTTACATTGTGTACAAGTTGTACAAGTTAGTTCAGAGTAAACTAACTTACAAATACTTTAAGATAAGTAATGAATTTACTGTGGATGTATTTTATTTTGTTTTTAACGCCTAGTTCTATTACTAACTTAATATAATTTAGTGTAAACTTGTTATCTTGCATTTATATTCATTTATAAATGGAAAAAAATGGCGTTCTGCCTTCCGGCGATGTCTGCTTTCCGGCGACAGCCTGGAACCTAACCCGCCATATAAGTGGGGCCCTACTGTACATATAAAATATGCAGTAACTTTAAAACACTTGAAATTTTGGAAAGTTTTTTGACATAATAGATGAGGTCACGGAAAATTTAAACAAACCGGGTGGGGGGCACCATATCTGAAAGACCGCTTGCCATATAGCAAATTTTGGTCATAATTTGACATCGCCGTATTAGCGGAACGCCGTAAGGCGAAACGCCGTAAAGCGGGGCCTTATTGTACATGTATATATGATCTCAGATGGAGTGATGTTCTGGAGAAGGGTACAGCCAGAGTGAAGTGCTGCTTTCTGCCCATCTTGTGGCATATGCTTGTCTTAAGTCCGAGGCTTCGGTAAATGAGCACGTTGCTAAGTGAGGAGAGGCTGTATACAATTTTTTACTTATCCCTACCTGCCTACCCACTCTCTCCTGCCCTGTCATGCCCTGCCTTGCCTTCTCTGGCCTGTCCTGTCCTGCCTACTCTGACTTTTTCTGAACTATCTGCTCTGGCCTGTTGTGCCCTGCATGCTCTGTCCAGCCCTCTCCTGCCTACTCTGACATTTTCTGATCTGTCTGCTCTGGCCTGTCCTCTCCTGCCTGCTCTGGCTTTTTCTAATCTATATGCTGGTCTGTTGTGCCCTGCCTTGCCTGCCTGATGTTAGAGGGTGTGTTGGAGGGGAGGGGAGATGGAGGGTAGGAAGAAGGGAGGCAGATGCAGGAGGGTGACAGTATGTGAACCAGATGTATACATGCTGTGACAAGAGTGAAAACAATTCTTTACCAAATTGACTGAATGCCTGTCCAACCCTGTCCTGCATGCTCTTCCCTGGCCTGCCTTGCCTTTTCTACTCTGCCTCTGAATATTTCAAGCTGCAGTCTGTGCTTGTTTACTGATCAGAAAAGCCCAGAGTTTAAACAAAAAGTGTCCAAAGGAAGGTTGGGTGTTCTGGCATCTTGGAACAAATCACCACAAAACTATGTACAGTGGAACCTCGGTATTCCAATTTAACCCTTTCAGGGTCCGTCCCGTAGATCTACGGCTTTACGTTCAGGGTCCAAACCGTAGATCTACGCCATGAGCTCAGCTCACTCTGATGAACTGTGAGTGGTACATTTGGGCCTAGATATGAGAGAATACATCTATGTGGTATGTGTGCACCACATAAAACAGATCCTGCAGCACACTGTGTATAATGAGAGAAAAAAATGAAATCATGATTTTTCGATTAAAACAGCAACTTTGCAGTGTATTTTCGTATGTTTTTTATAGTTGTGTTTGCGATTTCTTGGTCTCATTTGATAGAATGGAAGACATATTACAGAAATAGAGATGATTTTGATTGGTTTTAGCATTGGAAATGGCTTGAAACTGAGCTCAAAGTAGCGGAAATGTTAAATTTTTGCCGATATTCAAGAGTAAACAAACGACCTCACACGTCTAATACACGTCAGCTGGTGGGTCTAATATACATTCACAAATATGGTGATGATATTTATATAATTATTACAGTATTGCATAACAGTAAATCTTCTATTTTTTGGTGTGAATAAAAATTCATTATGTGAATAAAAAATCAAAATGGAATTTATTTGTAAAGCCTCAAAACATAACTATTGAACAGAGGAAATGTTAGTTTAGTGCCAGGAATGCCTACATTGTTCATTCTGGACCCTATTTTGAAATTGGAATATTTTGAACTTTGTGTTAAATTGGCCAAATTAACAATTTCCGATCACTTTATTTTGTAGTTGAAACAGTTGACTTGGCGATTTCTTGTGCTCAATCGATAGAATAGAAGTAATACTAGTGAAGTAGCTAAGAATTTGGTTGATTGGAATAATGTAATCGGCCCAAAATGGGAGTCAAAGTCGGCAAAATCGCCGATTCGTAAATATCGCTGACACATCAAAATTCGCGAGAGCATAATTTCGTCAATTTTCCACCAAATTTCGTACTTTTTGTTTTATTACCTTTACAAAAAGATTCTCTACGATTTCATAAGAAAAAATAACAAATTTTTTTTTTTAAAATTCTTGGACACTGGTGCGTGACTCCAGATTTGGGCCTTGGACCCTGAAAGGGTTAATTGGTTTCGGGAGGCTGTTCCAGTGCTGATCTGTTCGAGTATCGAATGAATTTATCCCAACCAATTTTCTTTTTGGTTGGCTGTTATCACTAGTCTTCGTAAGCCCCATGGTGACTTATTTATTCAAATAATATATAAAAAACACCAAAACATGCCAAGAAACATGAAATAGTTTACATCGAAGTTCTGGCAGGTCATATTTGTTTGGTTGAGTGCTAAGCAAATGGTCAACTACCGAGCAATTTTTTTACTGAACAGAGTGTTTGAATACCGAATTGTTCGAGTAGGGAGTTCAAGTACCGAGGTTCCGGTTCCACAGTATGTATTTTGGGGTTTGAGGTAAGATAGTTTTGAGGTACAATATGTCTTCTGAAATTGATTAAAATTGTAACTCAGAGACTACTATGATTTGACAAAAAAAAGTATTTCAAGCACATAATTCTTACATTATAATAAATTTATAAAAAATTTTATATAAGTTAGGACAAATTTTGAAAGATTCAGTCTTTTTCAAATATAGTATAATTTTTTGTTAGAAATTAAAAAATTTTCTCATACATATTTTATGTATTATCAGGTTGTTTTGTAGTCTGTTTTGGTATTTATGAAAGCCTATCTGATTCCTTCATAATCACCTTGCCTCGGTGGGAAATGGCCTACGTGTTGAAAAAAAAAATATTAAATATATTTTTTTTTATAATCCTGGAAAAGTAGTTCTGCAAATATTAATTTCATAATCTTTGTGTAAGTTTTTAAATTCCACAGGTGCTAGTTGCAAATCTAACTTATTAGTAGTGTTGATACTTTTACATAATGATATGCAAAATCCAAATTAACCATGGAATCTTTGGATGTACTAATGTAATGCTAACAGTATGAGAATGTTGACTCTTAATGCTTAATATGCTTTCATTGAGAACACATTTTGCTTTACTTCACAAATCTTTGCCCAGAGCAAAGCGAGAAATAAGACACACGTGCAACAGTTGGGTATCTTTATTATTGATACACATACCAGTTGTACACATGTAATGCTCAGCTTCTTGGGCTGAAATATTTCCATGAACATGCTTTAAGTGTTTGTTGGTGTATCTTAGACCACATCTTGTCAGTATTATATACCATGTTTTCACTGTATATCTTATCTGCAGGAAGTTGTCATCCAGCAAGATGATGAGATAAGAGTGAAGATTGTTGGCACCAGAGTGGATGCTACAGATATTGTAAGTAATTGACTGTGACAACAGTTGTTGGTACCAGAGTAAATGCTAAAGAGATAGTATCATACAACACTTGTAAGAGTTTATAACTGTGTTTTGAAAGTTGTGTTCTCTAATGGTTGGTCACAACAGATATACTGTACACTGTTACACTAGACAGCCACCAGGAACAACTCACAAAGCTCTCAGCAATTTTGTGATGGTCACATGATCGATGAGAGTCTTGATATGTGACGTTGTAGTTAAGGTATCTGCAGCTCGATTACCAGTTAGTAATTACGGGAGTATTTCTGGGCTTCCATCTTTATTTAATTAATCAGTTTATTAAAAATATTTTGCAAGTTTCTAGTGGTTGCTTCTTGGATCCTATTCCACCCATCCACCACAATTTATGAAGTACGTCATGCTGTCATTTCTTCATTTTCTCGTGGGTCTAGGTAATTTGACTTAGTAATTGAATCCCCAGTAATTTAGTACCTCCCTGGGTGGTTTCTGTCTACCAACCTACTACCTATGATTCAACAGACTTATTCCCCTATAATTTTTGTACTCTCTTTTATCCCCTTTGCCTTTATACAAAGGAACTATGCATGCTCTCTGCCAGTCCCTAGGTACCTTACCGTCTTCCATACATTTATTAAACAGTAGCACCAACAACTTCAAAACTATATCCCCTCCTGCTTTTAACATTTCTATCTTTATCCCATCAATCCCAGCTGCCTTACCCCCTTTCATTTCACCTACTGCCTCACGAACTTCCCCCACACTCACAACTGTTTCTTCTTCACTCCTACAAGATGTTATTCCTCTTTGCCCTATACACAAAATCACAGCTTCCCTATCTTCATCAACATTTAACAATTTCTCAAAATATTCCCTCCATCTTCCCAATACCTCTAGCTCTTCATTTAATAACACTCCTCTCCTATTTTTAACTGTCAAATCCATTTGTTCCTTAGGCTTCCTCAACTTATTAATCTCACTCAAAAACTTTTTCTTATTTTCAACAAAAGTTGTTGATAACATCTCACCCACTCTCTCATTTGCTCTCTTTTTACATTGCTTCACCACTCTCTTAACCTCTCTTTTTCTCTCCATATACTCTTCTCTCCTTGTATCATTTCTACTTTGTAAAAACCTCTCATATGCTAACTTTTTCTCCCTTACTACTCTCTTTACATCATCATTCCACCATTCGCTCTTCTTCCCTCCCGCACCCACTTTCCTGTAACCACAAACTTCTGCTGAACACTAACACTACATTCTTAAACCTACCCCATACTTCTTTGACCCCATTGCCTATACTCTCACTCGCCCATCTATCCTCCAATAGTTGCTTATATCTTACCCTAACTGCCTCCTCTTTTAGTTTATACACCTTCACCTCTCTCTTACTTGCTGCTTCTGTTTTCCTTGTATCCCATCTGCCTTTTACTCTCACTGTAGCTACAACTAGAAAGTGATCTGCTAGTAATCCTTTCCTTAAATCACTTGTTAAAGCAACTGCTGAAGAAGAAATTTCTCGCCTAGCTGGTAGTAATAAGTTATCACAAGTTATATACACTGATGGATCTAAACAGGAATCTTCTGGCAGGGCTGCATCTGCTCTCGTTGCCACCTCCCTAGTTAACCCTTAAACTGTCCAAACGTAGATCTACATTTTTTCAACATTTGAAAGTATGTTAAAAAATGTTGACCTTTTTTGTTTTACATTTGAAAACGTGTAAAAAAACTTTGCTCTACATTTTTTTTGTTATTGAAAATATGTAAAAAAAACGTAGATCTACTTCTGGAGCGCTACACATGTGAACTTAGATCTGTTTGGACAGTTGAAGGGTTAAGAACGATAATAAACTTGTTGAACTAGGCATGAGTATTAACAACTGGGTGTCTACATTGCAAACTGAACTGTTTGCAATCCTAATGGTGCTAAAGCTAACTTATGACACCGAGCTTGACTCTATCATCATTACTGATTCTATGTCATCACTGAATGCTCTTAACTCATATAATGACTCCAACAACATGCTCATTGGAGAAGCCAGGTATAGATACTCAAAAATCAGGGACAAAGGAATTAATGTACAATTGCTCTGGATCCCATCACACATTGGATTACACCTTCATGATAAAGCTGATATGTTAGCCAAGAAGAGTACCCAGAAGGAGAATGTAGAATATAACTTTGGTATATCTGTATCTAGCATTAAGAATAATATTAGGAGAGAAGTAAGTGAAAATGATTGTTATAGGAATGCAGTTAGAAGCCTGAGTAGATCTATAACCCACTATGATAACATGAACATAGATAAGTATGTTTATGGAGCAACTTGCAATGTGAACAGACTGACTGATGTTGTAGTGGCCAGGCTTAGGCTTGGTTACAAGTACGTACTTCTGGCAGTTTGGGAGAGAAACAGATGATGATCAAACGAAATGTAAATTATGTGAACACTATATGCTTAATTGTCCACTTATTGAGGAATACAGAGACAGACAGTATAATAACCTATGTGACATGTCAAGATATCTTATTAATGAAAATAAGATACCAGATATACTAAGCAAATTTCCTAAATTTGCTTGTAACAGATAAGTGAACTATAGATTTATTTATTTTTTTAATTATCACACTTGCCGATTCCCACCAAGGCAGGGTGGCCCGAAAAAGAAAAACTTTCACCATCATTCACTCCATCACTGTCTTGCCAGAAGGGTGCTTTACACTACAGTTTTTAAACTGCAACATTAACACCCCTCCTTCAGAGTGCAGGCACTGTACTTCCCATCTCCATGACTCAAGTCCGGCCTGCCGGTTTCCCTGAACCCCTTCATAAATGTTACTTTGCTCACACTCCAACAGCACGTCAAGTATTAAAAACCATTTGTCTCCATTCACTCCTATCAAACATGCTCACGCATGCCTGCTGGAAGTCCAAGCCCCTCGCACACAAAACCTCCTTTACCCCCTCCCTCCAACCTTTCCTAGGCCGACCCTTACCCCGCCTTCCTTCCACTACAGACTGATACACTCTTGAAGTCACTCTGTTTCGCTCCATTCTCTCTACATGTCCGAACCACCTCAACAACCCTTCCTCAGCCCTCTGGACAACAGTTTTGGTAATCCCGCACCTCCTCCTAACTTCCAAACTACGAATTCTCTGCATTATATTCACACCACACATTGCCCTCAGACATGACATCTCCACTGCCTCCAGCCTTTTCCTCACTGCAACATTCATCACCTGCTTCACACCCATATAAGAGTGTTGGTAAAACTATACTCTCATACATTCCCCTCTTTGCCTCCAAGGACAAAGTTCTTTGTCTCCACAGACTCCTAAGTGCACCACTCACCCTTTTCCCCTCATCAATTCTATGATTCACCTCATCTTTCATAGACCCATCCGCTGACACGTCCACTCCCAAATATCTGAATACATTTACCTCCTCCATACTCTCTCCCTCCAATCTGATATCCAATCTTTCATCACATAATCTTTTTGTTATCCTCATAACCTTACTCTTTCCTGTATTCACTTTTAATTTTCTTTTGCACACCCTACCAAATTCATCCACCAATCTCTGCAACTTCTCTTCAGAATCTCCCAAGAGCATAGTGTCATCAGCAAAGAGCAACTGTGACAGCTCCCACTTTATGTGTGATTCTTTATCTTTTAACTCCACGCCTCTTGCCAAGACCCTTGCATTTACTTCTCTTACAACCCCATCTATAAATATATTAAGCAACCATGGTGACATCACACATCCTTGTGTAAGGCCTACTTTTACTGGGAAATAATTTCCCTCTTTCCTACATACTCTAACTTGAGCCTCGCTATCCTCGTAAAAACTCTTCACTGCTTTCAGTAACCTACCTCCTACACCATACACCTGCAACATCTGCCACATTGCCCCCCCCCCCCATCCACCCTGTCATACACCTTTTCCAAATCCATAAATGCTACAAAGACCTCTTTAGCCTTATCTAAATACTGTTCACTTATATGTTTCACTGTAAACACCTGGTCCACACACCCCCTACCTTTCCTAAAGCCTCCTTGTTCATCTGCTATCCTATTCTCCGTCTTACTCTTAATTCTTTCAATAATAACTCTACCATACACTTTACCAGGTATACTCAACAGACTTATCCCCCTATAATTTTTGCACTCTCTTTTGTCCCCTTTGCCTTTATACAAAGGAACTATGCATGCTCTCTGCCAATCCCTAGGTACCTTACCCTCTTCCATACATTTATTAAATAATTGCACCAACCACTCCAAAACTATATCCCCACCTGCTTTTAACCCTTTGACTGTTTCAGGCCCCTCTCTGAAACTGTCATTCTATGTCGCTCAGTTTAAAAAAAAAAATTATTTTTTCTTATGAAATGATAGAGAATCTTTTCCCGATGGTAATGACACCAAAAGTTCGAAATTTGGTCGAAAACTCATGGAATTATGCTCCCGCGAAGTTAGCGGTCTCGGCGACATATGCGTATCGGCGATTTCGCCGACTTTGATCCCTATTTTCAGCCAATTCCATTGCTCCAGTTGACCAAACTCATAGCTATTTCTTTAGAACTCCATTTTATCTATCAGCTGAGTACAAGAAACCTCCCATTTACTAATTTGGACTACCCAATATGGTGGTCAGAAATTGGCAATTTGGCCAATTTCACGCAAACTAAAAAAGATGCCAATTTCAAAATAGGGTCCAGAATAAACAAGGTAGACATTCGTGGCACTAAAATAACATATGCTCTGTTCATTAGTCACATCTCTAGGCCCCTCTTATATTATTATTGCTTTTTATTTTGATTTTTTATTCATACAAAAAAATACAAAATTTACTGTTATGCAGACTACTGCATTATTGTAAAAATGGTATAAATAATATCAGTGCACTAGTGAAAGAATATTAGACTCCCCAGTTGACGTGTATTGGACGTGTGGTGTGATTTATTTACTCCTGAACATTGGTAAAAATCGAACATTTCCGCTACTTTGAGCTCAGTTTCAAGGTCGTTTTCATTGTCAAAGTAATGAAAATCATCTCTATTTCTGTAATATGTTTTCCATTTTATCACCTAAGACCATGAAAACGCGAATACAACGATAAATACTATACGAAAATACACCTCAAAGTCGGCATTTTATTCCAAAAAAACGATCAGTTTTTTTTTTTTCTCATTACGTAATGTGTGCTGCAGGATTTTTTTTATGTGGTGCACACTGACCACACAGACCCATTCTCTCACATGTGGGCCTACCAGCTTTTTCCCGCTTGATTTGAAGCCGCTAGAATTATTGAGTATATATACGTCAGAAACATTGGCTCGTAAGATGTATTTATACGTCGAAAACAGTCAAAGGGTTAACATTTCTATCTTTATCCCATCAATCCTGGCTGCCTTACCCCCTTTCATTCTACCTACTGCCTCACGAACTTCCCCCACACTCACAACTGGCTCTTCCTCACTCCTACAAGATGTTATTCCTCCTTGCCCTATACACGAAATCACAGCTTCCCTATCTTCATCAACATTAACAATTCCTCAAAATATTCCCTCCATCTTCCCAATACCTCTAACTCTCCATTTAATAACTCTCCTCTCCTATTTTTAACTGACAAATCCTCGGTGGGAGACGGCCGACTTGTTTAAAAAAAAAAAAAAAAATCCATATGTGCTCCTGTTAACCCTTTGGGGGCAAGTTCCTAGGCCTTTTGTGTATCCATATGCTCTTGCGCTACCGTCCACAGGATGGATATGGGGTGCACAATAAACTGTCCACTTCGGTGGCAAAATCTAATCTGCAGGATTTTCTTATATGGTGCACACTTACTCTATCGACCTATTCTGTCATATCTTGGCTCAAATTTACTGCTCACAGCTTACCTGAGTGAGTTGAGCTCATCATGTAGTAAGGCACGGCCAGCAAAAGGGTTAAAACAGTAACTTTGTGGTGTATTTCGTATAGTTTTTATTGTATTCTTGGTTTCTTGGTCTCATCTGATAGAATGGAAGATATATTACAGAAACAAAGATGATTTTGATTGGTTTCAGGACTGAAAGTAGCTTGAAATTGAGCTCAAAATAGCGGAAGTGTTCAAATTTTGTCAATATTCCAGAATACACAAATGTCACTTATGTGACCACTTTAATACGTATTGACGAATGCAATGACATTTTTTATGTAATTATTAAATCATGCCGTAGTCTGCATAAAAGTAAATATCTGTGTTTTGTGTAAATAAAAAACCAAAATGGAAAGCAAGCATAATACAGGGGAGGCCTGGGAACATTACTAATGAACAGAGGAAATGTTATTTTGTCAGCATTGTCTGCATTGTTTATTCTGGACCCTATATTAAAATTGGCATTTCTTGAATTTTGTGTGAAATTGGCCAAGTTACCAATTGATGATCACTTTATTGGGTAGTTTAAATAGTTGAATGGGCAGTTTCGTGTACTCAGTCGATGGAATGGAAGATATACATGTACATGCAGTGGTGACTCGGTATACGTCCAGCTCCCAACTCGAACAATTATGTAAATGTATTTTTGTAAGTTCTTTTGTAAGTGTATTTTAGGGGGTCTGAAACGGATTAATCTACTTTACATTATTCCTTATGGGAACAAATGCGTTCAGTACTCGAAGAGATCGGCACTTGAACAGCCTTCTGGAATTAATTAACCCTTTCAGGGTCCGTGCCGCAGTTCTACGGCTTTGAGTTGTGGGTCCAAACTGTAGAACTATGCCAAAATTCTAGAGGCCTCAAATTTAGCTTGAAAAGGCTAGTAGGCTTGCACCTAAGAGAATGGGTCTGGGTGGTCAGTCTGCACACTGTAGAAAAAATGTGGATGCCCACATGGCATTGTGGGAACGCCGCCAAAGTAGCTTTGTTCACCATGCCTGGCAGCAAGGAAACTCTCACTCCCCAGTGAATTCTGACTCTCCTCTTCCCAACTTATAGTTCTAAGACTGATGGTTTTGAACCATATGGTGCCATATTATACAGTGGTATATAGTACAGTGGTATCATATGGTACAATGTACCATATGGTATTGTAGCATATGGTACAGGGACCCTAATGGAAATAAGTCTTTCTGACTTTTTTTGGTTTATTCTAGGTCTTCAAACATATGCTGCTATGTATGATAATCTATGTAACTTTATTTGTGTATACCTAAATAAACTTACTTATGACACCACATGTACTTGAGTAAGTTTATTCAAGTGTACACAAATACAGTTACATAATTATCATACATTGCAGCATATGTATAAAATCCTAGGATAACCTAAAAAAGTCAGGGTGACTTATTTCCATAGGGATCCCTGTATCTGTACCATATGGTACCCTGTACCATATGGCACCCTGTACCATATGGCCAGTAGGAGGTGTTGGTGCCACAAGGCACCAGCCAGGACTGAGTAAGTGTGGGACACAAGCCACTAACTCAGTGGTTTCCAAGACAAAGCGCTTCATCATCCACCTCTAGGAACATGTCCAGTGGCTGTACATATGTAAAAATATATAATAGAACATTACTAATATACAGCATTTTTTGTTGTAAACAATTATTGTAAATGAAATAATGATGAAAATATTAGTGCGGTTATTGAATTGAATACAACAGTACCATATGGTACCATTGCACCATATGGTATCATTGTACTATATGGTACCATTGTACCATATAGTACAGGTCCGCCATCACAAATCCGGCAATCAGTTATTCGGCACTAATTTTGGCTAGCATAATTTCAAATTTCCAGGGTAGCCACACCAACCTGCTGGTACTGTTTGGTGGCGCTACTTGCTGCATAAATCATTCCAATCTCTTTTTCTCCATTTATTGTTTTAACCTGCTTACTTTTAGCCCTAGCCATGGTTCCAGTGAATAAAAGAAATGCTTCTCATTATGTAAAGCACCTACACAGTACATTATCCATTAAAGATAATGTGGCTTTGAAGCTACTGTCGGTTGTCATGAGCTCAGTCTCATGAAGCAGGAGAATATGCTTTATTATTACGCTAATATCAACACTACAGCTTATTTGCCTATCACAATTGATCTAATATGACATAAGAAACAATATAAATAACATAAAACATGTTAAATACTCCAGAATGAATAATATTTGGCATAACACTGAGCAGTTCGACAGAGTTATGAAGAGGATATGGTAAACAAATACCATTCTCCTATCCTTGTCTTGGTGGCTTATATTAGAGAAAACAAAGTGTAGCACAGGGCTAACTATGATGTACACTCGTACTCCACCATAAACATGAAACAAAAAAGTTATTTTCTCTCTATAGATTATTACACAAAGCAGCATATGTGTAGAGAACCTAGGATAACCCCAAAAAAGTCAACATGGCTTATTTTTAGTACCTGGCTTGGGTTAGCCATATATGATTTTTGGTAAATATTCGATTCCCAGCCAGGGTAGAAACATTAGGCGTGTTTCTTTACACCTGTTGTCTATGTTTACCCATCAGTAAATGGGTACCTGGGTGTTAGTCGACTAGTGTTGGTGTTATCCTGGGACACTGACCTAATTTTCTTGAAATACTCAGCATAACAAGTGCCTTTCTATACAGTAGTATGTCACTGATGTCAGCTAGGCCTGTATTCCTTGTACATGTGCGTGTAGTAAATAAAGATATTATTATTATATTATTATTATTATTTTCTCAGTTGCTTGTTGGGTTATCTTATTCAAACTTGGGCAATGTATGATGGAAAGATACTTCTTCACGTACACCAAAAATGAAAGAAATCAGACCATAAATAACGGAGTTCACTTCTCAGCCATTAGCGGCCGCTTAGCAGTACATTTTTGTATGGTTGTTATGGTTATATTCTCATTTTTTCGGTCTCATTTGATATAAAGAAAGATATATTACAGAAATAGATATGATTTTGATTGCTTTCATGACGAAAAGTACCTTGAAATTGCGCTCACAGTAGCGAAAATGTTCTATTCTTTAGCGAAGCTCAAGAGTAAACAAATGACGTCACCGTCCAATACCTGTCCGCCTGCCAGTCTAAATTCCAGTACGGAGTCAAGAATGGATTGACATTATTTATACAATTATTACAATAATGCAGCAGTCTGCATAACAGTAAATCTTCTATTTTTTTATGAATAAAAATTCCAAATGTAGCCATGACTAATGAACAGAGAAAATGTTATTTTAGTGCCAGGAATGTCTGCATTGTTTATTCTGGATTCTATTTTGAAATTGGCATCTGTTGAAATTTGTGTGAAATCGGCCAAATTGCTAATTTCTGACCACTTTATTGGGTAGTTGAAATAAATGAATGGGCGGTTTCTTGTACTCAGTTGACAGACCAGAAGTAAATAAGTTTATTCAGGTATACACAAATACAGTTACATAGACTATCATACATAGCAGTGTATGTATAGAGAACCTGGGATAACCCAGAAAAGTCAGACAAAGTGACTTATTTCCAGTACCTGGCTTGGGCTTGCCATATATGATTTTTGGTAAATATTTTTTTTTCTTGGTTGTTTGTTGGGCTATCTCATTGAAACTTGGGCAATGTATGATGGAAAGATGCTTCTTAATGTGCAACAAAAATAAAAAAGATGGACGATAAATAAGGGAGTTCACTTCTCAGCCATTAGACGCCTGTTTGCAGTATATTTCCGTATGGTTTTTATGATTGTATTCTCATTTTTTGGACTCATTTGATAGAATGGAAGATATATTACAGAAATAGACATGATTTTGATTGCTTTCATGACGAAAAGTACCTTGAAATTGAGCTCAAAGTAGCAGAAATGTTCGATTTTTGCCGATGTTCAAAGAACTGTGTAAGTCAAGTTGGTTAATTTTATTAAGTGTATTCTAACCTAACCACTCTGTAATTCGGCAAACTCAGTAATCCGGCACACTACAGGTCCCAATGATGCTGGATTTGTGATGGAGGACCTGTACCACTGCACCCTATGGTTCATTGTACCCTATGGTACCATTGTATTCAACACAACTGCACTAATATTTTCATCATTATTTTGTTTACAATAAAATTGTAAACAAGTTTTGTAAGCAATATAATGATAAACAAATTAGTGCAGTTATTGTGTTGAATACAATGAGTGTACAGTTGTACATTATATTGGCCTCAAAGGCCACATAAGTTACTGGAAAAAAATATTAGAAAAGAAAAGAAAAAAGTAACAAAAACTTAAAATAAAATACTGTAATGAGAATTTACGGAAGTCGCGGATGGTGCCGCCACGTTATTGAGGGTCAACTTCACGCCTCTGTATCTTGGTAACTACTGATCGAATTTTTTTTTATTACATAGAAAATTATTATCTTTAATTCTGTTTTTTTTTTTCCCCAAAAAATTCTTGAACTTTGGTATACCCTTCGAGATTTGGCCTCTGGACCCTGAAAGGGTTAAGGTTGTATACCGAGGTACCACTGTACTAGCAAAATATCTAAGAATTTGGTCAACTGGAACAATTTAATTGGTCTAAAATCACTCAACATGGACAAAATCGCTGGTGTAAATATTACTTACAGCAAAATTAGTGAAAATGTAATTTTGTCAGTTTTCCATCAAATTTTGTACTTTTTGTTTTGTTACCTTCAGAAATAGATTCTCTACCATTTCATAAAAAAAAATAATTTTTTTTTTTAAATTTTCTGACTATAGGAGCAAGTTTGAGAGAGAGGTTCCTGATCCTTAAAAGGTCAATACAAAAAATACTTAATATGTTAACTGCTTTACAATACTAATACTACTATTTTTATTTTTTTTCAGTTTGCAATTGGTACTCTCATGGATGATTATCTAGGTAAGACTACTATTTTTACTCTAATTTTTTCATTTGCTAAGGATATTGTTTTTATTATTACAGTAAAATTATTCACGCTTATGATTTTAGTCATGCAACATTCTAAACTTCTGCAGATGAGTTTATCAACAATATTGTACTTATCTCATCACTTTGCATTTCGTCTTTTCAACTCGTATATTCTTTGAAAATAACCACTTGCTGTTCTTAGTGAATTGTGATATTTTGTGCATTAATCTAGCTGTATACTGTATATATTTTTCCTAATAATGTTTTTAAATTACAGGTCTTACAAGTTAAATGGAGAATCCTGTATATTGGGAACCATACATCTTTCTCATAATGGATTTATTTTTATACAATATTGAAGTTTTCTTTAGTCTTATTAACTGTAAAAGGAAATGTATTAAAACTCACTGGAAATACTTTATTAAAGAAGGCCAGGAGAGGAAATAAAGTATTTCCAGTAATTATTTTAATATACAGTGGACCCCCGCTTAACGATCACCTCCTAATGTGACCAATTATGTAAGTGTATTTATATAAGTAATAGGTAGTAGGTTGGTAGACAGCAACCGCCCAGGGAGGTACTACCGTCCTGCCAAGTGAGTGTAAAACGAAAGCCTGTAATTGTTTTACATGATGGTAGGATTGCTGGTGTCCTTTTTTCTGTCTCATGAACATGCAAGATTTCAGGTACGTCTTGCTACTTCTACTTACACTTAGGTCACACTACACATACATGTACAAGCACATATATACACACCCCTCTGGGTTTTCTTCTATTTTCTTTCTAGTTCTTATTCTTGTTTATTTCCTCTTATCTCCATGGGGAAGTGGAACAGAATTCTTCCTCCGTAAGCCATGCGTGTTGTAAGAGGCGACTAAAATGCCGGGAGCAAGGGGCTAGTAACCTCTTCTCCTGTATATATTACTAAATGTAAAAGGAGAAACTTTCGTTTTTCCTTTTGGGCCACCCCGCCTCGGTGGGATACGGCCGGTGTGTTGAAAGAAAGAAGATTTATATAAGTGCATTTGTACGTGTATGTTTGGGGGTCTGAAATGGACTAATCTACTTCACAATATTCCTTATGGGAACAAATTCAGTCAGTACTGGCACCTGAACATACTTCTGGAAAGAAAAAATATCGTTAACCGGGGGTCCACTGTATTTCCTTAAGGTAGAGTACTTTATTTGCCACTTTTTGTTAACCCGTAAACGGTCCAAACGTATATATATGTTTCATGTGTCCTACATTTAACATTGCTACGATAAGCCTGAGTCGCCTAGACATGTGAGAATGGGTGTGAGCACTCAATGTGCACCATATTAAAATAATTGGGGATGCCTGGGTACCATATGCTCTTTTTTCCTATTAAAAACAACAATGTTTTTTTTTTTTCTCAAAAAAGTTGGGGCAGTACGGTAGTGAACATATATATACGTTTGGACCGCTTACGGGTTAAGGATTCTCTTAAGTTAACTAATGATTTGCCATTCTTAATTGCAAACAATAACCAGTGCCATATGGCCCGTGTGGATTTAGAGCTTACTATAATTATAATGTGTTGGAATTAAGTTCTACAGTACATTTATATCTGATGATAAAAGTTGCAAGTATAATACTCTACTGGCAATTAGCTCTAAGCAAATGTGTTGCTGTTTTGAAAATTGTCACAGAAAGTGAGTTTTGTTTCCCCCTCACTTCCATTATATAGATTGAGATACTTTTCAAGGAACATGAATTTTGCCCATAAAACAAAAAATATTTATACTTCTAAATTTAACAGATACTAACATTTGCCAAAGACAGATCAGGTGTCTGCACATTAAGAATTTGTGGCTAAATTTGTTGGATTTTGGAAGCATTCCTTATCAATGGCTTCCTGGGCGAGGTGGAGCACGAGTTAATGTTAAATCTGGATAAAATAAAGAAACACTGCTCATGTAACTAATTGTTTAGCACCTCACTCTGGCAGCATAGGGACATTTAATATTTAGTAAACCAAATTGTAAATTTGCTCTATATATTGTCTAGTCCTGCTCGTTTAAAACAAAAACAGCTCATAATTATAGCTTAACTCTTGTGAATACCAGTATGATATATTCGGGCCAAGCACTAGATCTGTAATGTGTGTATATATGGAATATTTCTTTAATAAAATGCAAAATATTCAATAAAATTTAATTATCCACAAAAGATAATTTGATTGTAAATCTACATTTTAGCAAACAAAAATTATAAATCATCATTTCTTCTTCTCATGCACTTTTTATTGTCCTGTATAGCTTTTCTCTTTTTAAATCCCACATTTTCACTGCTATTTTTATCCATGCTTGGTAGTGTCACAGTTTTTTCTGTAAATGAGACTTCAGGGTTCTTAAATGACACCTCAGGACCATAATATCCTTCTTCAACAATTTGTGGAAGCTGATAATCCACTGACTGCTGAGGTTCACTGAAAGGCATGAAAGAAAAATACATTAGTTGCAATAACTCTTCTTTTGTAATATACTGTATAAAGTCAACATTCACTGTAATGGTAAGTGTTAATTGTTGTGCAGGAATCATTTATCCTGAAAAAAGAATTTATATTCTTTAAGAAAATGCTCAATAATTTGGCTTTAATATTCTTTGCATAAGTGTGGAATAACTCCAGTTAGGTAAAAGTTTTAAAACATCTCTCACTTTTTTATTTTTTTTTTTATAAGTGCATCATCTATGATTTTTCAAAGTGTTGCACCTCCTACCTCTAAAACACAAGTGTGACTATTCTACCTAAATCATTTGACAGATATTATGCATTTGCTCAGTGCATTATTCTTTTTCTTCAACAAACTGGCTGTATCCCACCAGGATAAGGGGTTACAGCTTCTAATGTTGTGGAAGAAAGCTGGTAGGCCTACATATGAGAGACTGGGTCTGAGTGGTCAGTGTGCGAAGTATAAAAAAAAAAATTGTGTAACACCCGGTGCATGAGAAAAAAAAAACTGCGACTGTATTTTTGGTTTAAATCAGCGACTTTGTAGTGTATTTTTGTATGGTATTTATGGTTGTATTCTCGTTTTCTTGGTCTCATTTGGTAGAATGGAAGATATATTACAGAAATAGAGATGATCCTGAATGCTTTACAAAACAAAAGTATGTAGCTTAAAAGTGAGTTCAAACTGTCACATGTCCAATATACATCAACTGGTGGGTCTAATGTGGTTTCACAAATGTGTTGATATTACTTATGCCATTTTTACAATAATGCAGTAGCCTGCATAACAGTAAATCTATTTGTGTGAATAAAAATTCAAAATGGAAAGCAAGCATAATATAAGAGGGGCTGGAGATGTGACTAATGAACAGAGACAATTTTATTTTAGTGTTAGAAATGTTTGCACTGTTTATTCTGGTCCCTATTTTGAAATTGGCCTTTCTTGAACTGTGTACGAAATTGGCCAAATTACCAATTTCTAATCACTTTAGTAATTTGAAATAGGTAAATGGGCAGTTTCTTGTACTCAATCGATAGAACAAAAGGAGTGTAAGCAAAATAGCTATGAATATAATCGTTTGGAACAATGGAATTGGCCCAAAATAGGGCTAAAAGTGGGTGAAGTTGCTGATGCATAAATATTGCCGAGACAGCTAACTTCGTGAGAGTGTAATTCTGCAAGTTTTCCATCAAATTTCGTACTTTTGGTTTCATTACCATCAGGAAAAGATTATCATTTCACAAGAAAAAATAATATACAGTGGTACCTCGGGATGCGAACTTAATTCGTTCCAGAAGGCTGTTCGAGTGCCGATACTGAATGAATTTGTTCCCATAAGGAATAATGTAAATTAGATTAATCCGTTTCAGACCCCAAAAATACACTTACAAAAGCACTTACATAAATACACTTACACAATTGTTCGAGTTTTGAGCAGTTCATATCCCGCGGTACCACTGTATATGTATATATATTTTTTAAAAATTCTTCAACACTGAGAGCAAGTTCGGGTCGCGACAGTGAAAGAGTTAAAACTCCAAAACCTCTTGCCTCCACATAAGCCTACTGGATGCAAAATTATTCTAGTTAGGAGGAAGTGCTAAATCAGAGGAATGTGAGGTATCAAGTCCAATCTAGGAAGCAAAAAACAGGTTTAATTTCTTGGATCAAGTCACTCACTGTTACCAAGAACATTCCTTGTGGGGAAGGGGAAGTTAGATGCTTATGCCTCGACCTCAAAACAACCTTTATACCATCCTTCCATCCCTTCCTGGGATGTTTTGTACAACTTCCATTAACCCAGATGTATACACCCGCTTTTATCACTGTCTCATGCTTCATCCTTTCTAAATAACCAGATCTTTGTATTTCCTCAATTACAATTTTAATACCACCAGTATGGTGGTATGAAAATCATTGAAAGTTTGCAACAAAAGTAAGACCATCAGAGAGAAGGGTAGGCATGCCAGGGCATTAGAGAAGACAGGCAAGTTTGTCATCATTTTCACTATGAATAGGGCAATCACTCTAAAGATGTTTAATTGCTAAGGCAACCTGATAATTCTTATGGAGTGGTGCTACATGTCTCTTCATAAGATAACCATGTGCGAATCAAGTGCGACCAATGTGTAATATGCAGGTACCATTTGCACACAACCAGCAGTGATGGAGGATGACCACTATTCCAACTGCAGTTTGATCCAATGACAAGGCATATACAAGATGCTCCACTATCCTCAGTGACTTAACCCTTTGACTGTCGCGGTCGTATATATACGTCATAGGAGATATTGTGTTTGCCGTATCTATACGCATAAATTCTAGAGGATTCAAATCAAGCAGGAGAAGGCTGGTAGGCCCACATGTGAGAGAATGGGTCTCCATGGTCAGTGTGCACCATATAAAAAAAATCGGGGAGCCAGTGGTGCATTGTGGGAATGCCATTTCAGTCGTCCTTTTTCAGCATGTCTAGCAGTAAGAAATATGTGACTCCCCAGCAAATCTGGGACTCTTCTCTTCCCAAGTGATGCTCTAACACAGATGGAAGTGTCAGTGAAGATCAATTTCATGATTTAGAGAGAGTTTGAGACTAAAAGCAATGGAGGAGGAGGAGGAAGAAGAATACATAATAATAATAATAATATTGTTCCCTTGAAGCAAGAAAAAAAAAAAGTCCACCCCATGACAGTGACAAGATAAGGGGAGATAACATCTGATAAGAGCTGATGTTTGATGAGCATAAACAAGGGTGGGGGAGAGTGCAGCTGATAAGAAAAGATTAGATGACCATCGCCCTCCCTTTGTTTTTGCTGGTACACAAACATTTCTGTCTGTCAAGCTCCCTGTCTATCCGTCTAGCTCTGTCTCAGAGAGAGCCACAAGACTGTGTCATCAAGTTTACTCACATCTTCAAGCAGAGTATAGCACTTTGGACTTTTTGGGTTATCCAAGGTAATTTACACTATGTATACTTGTACGGTATTCGATATTAATCCGTTCCTGAGAGCTCATCGAATACCGATAATATCGAAAACCGAATCAATTTTCCTCATAAGAAATAATGGAAATCAAATTAATCCGTGCAAGGCACCCAAAAGTATGAAAAAAAAAAAAAAATTTACTACATGGAATATTAAGTTTAACGCAATAGAATAATAACAATAAAATAATTGACACTTACCTTTAATGAAGATCTGGTGATGATTGATGGGATGGGAGGAGGGGAGAGGTGTTAGTGTTTAGAAGGGGAATCCCCTTCCATTAGGACTTGAGGTAGCAAGTCCTTTTCCGGGGTTACTTCCCTTCTCCTTTTAATGCCACTAGGACCAGCTTCAGAGTCACTGGATTTCTGTCGCACAACATATCTGTCCATAGTGGCCTGTACCTCCCGTTCCTTTATGACATCCCTAAAGTGTTTCACAACATTGTTAGTGTAATAGTCACTAGCACGGCTTGCAATAGCTGTGTTAGGGTGATTGTCATCAAAAAAGGTTTGCACTTTAAGCCACATTGCACACATTTCCTTAATCTTTGAAGTAGGCAACTTCTTCAATTTCTCTATCCCCTCCTCCGAAGCAGTTTCCTCAGGTCTGCCCTCTTGCTGTTCAAGATGATCTATCAGCTCATCAGTGGTTAGTTCTTCACTGTCCTCCTCCACCAACTCTTCCACATCCTCCCCGCTAACCTCCAACCCCAAGGACTTCCCCAATGCCACAATGGATTCCTCAACTGGCATAGGATTCTCAGGGTTAGCCTCAAATCCTTCAAAATCCCTTTTGTCTACACATTCTGGCCACAGTTTTTTCCAAGCAGAGTTCAAGGTCCTCTTAGTCACTCCCTCCCAAGCCTTACCTACTTCCTCCCAAGCCTTACCTATCAGGTTTATACAATTGAGGATATTAAAGTGATCCTTCCAAAACTCTTTTAAGTCAGTTGAGTTTCTGTGGTCACTATAAAGCACTTTTGAAACACAGCTTTTGTGTACAGTTTCTTGAAGTTGGAAATGACCTGCTGGTCCATGGGCTGCAGGAGAGGAGTGGTATTAGGAGGCAAAAACTTGACCTTAATGAAGCTCATGTCCCCAGAAAGTCGCTCTGACAAGTCTGTGGGATGACCAGGGGCATTGTCTAATACCAGGAGGCACTTAAGGTCTAATTTCTTTTCAGTTAGGTAATTTTTCACAGTGGGGGCAAATGCATGGTGTAACCAGTCATAGAAAAAGTCCCTAGTGACCCATGCCTTACTGTTTGCCCTCCACAGCACACAAATTAGCCTTGAGGACATTGTTTTTCCTGAACACTCTGGGAGTTTCAGAGTGATACACCAATAAAGGCTTCACTTTGCAATCACCACTAGCACTGGCACACATCAACAGAGTAAGCCTGTCTTTCATAGGCTTATGTCCTGGGAGTGCCTTTTCCTCCTGAGTAATGTAGGTCCTGCTTGGCATTTTCTTCCAAAACAGGCCTGTTTCGTCGCAATTAAACACTTGTTCAGGTTTCAGTCCTTCACTGTCTATGTAATCCTTGAATTCCTTCACATATTTTTCAGCTGCTTTTTGGTCCGAACTGGCAGCCTCACCATGCCTAATCACACTATGTATGCCACTGTGATTCTTAAATCTTTCAAACCAACCTTTGCTGGCCTTAAATTCACTCACATCACCACTAGTTGCAGGCAATTTCTTTACCAAATTGTCATGCAACTGCCTAGCCTTTTCACAAATGATCGCTTGAGAGATGCTATCTCCTGCTATCTGTTTTTCATTTATCCACACCAATAACAATCTCTCAGCATTTTCTAACACTTGCGGTCGCTGTTTCGTAATCACAGTTGCACCTTTTGCAAGAACAGCTTCCTTGATTGCCGTTTTCCTGGTCACTATAGTAGAGATGGTTGATTGGGGTTTATTATACAACCTAACCAGCTCCGACACACGCACTCCACTTTCATACTTTGCAATTATCTCTTTCTTCATTTCATAAGTCATTAGCGACTTTTTTCTTGAAGGGTTGGCACTAGAAGCTTTCTTGGGGCCCATGGTGACTTATTTTGCAGAAACAAGCACCAAACACAGTGATAATATGGATAATATGGAATGTACCGAATGTATCCTTAGATGCGCGCACACTGGCTGGCTTGTAAACACTGGCACACAAGGGGCAGTTCAGGCCACACGTGGACACATCTCGTACGAATCGTATCGAATACCGGGTTTTCAATCGAATACTGAGGAAAAATTTTTTGCGATATAATGTATCGAATACCGGATTTATCAAATACCGATGCCATCGAATACCGGGGGTCCACTGTATTTATGTGTATCTGTGAGACAGAGATAGACAGACAGATATAAAGAGAGAGACAGATTGAAAGAGATAAAATGAGGGAGAAAGATAATTAGATAGAATGTAGGGGAAGCAGCATCCAACCCCATTGTTTTGACGGGTTAGGGGGAATGAGTAATGAGATAATATGTCATTTTGACAGCTGCCGACTCCTGACTCAAAACAATTATAAGCCACACACTCGCACACAAGAAAAGCTTGATGAATGAAGATAACAGCAGTTATATGAAAGTATCTAGTAATATATATGTGTATATATATTACAGAAACCAGAAGGAAGAATGGAAGGCAGGAATGAAGGAAGGACAAGATGAAAGGAAGGAAAAAAGCAAGGAAAGACGAAGGAATGTAGGAAGGAATGTAGGAAAGGAATGCAGGAAGGAATGATGACACATGACCATTTACCTAGGATAACTACATAACACAACTGCCTGCTAATACTTTGAAGAAAACTGCTCAGACGAGGTATTTTGTCTTTGCACATAAAAAAAAAAAACTTCCACAACAATGCACACACACTGATTTTATGTGTGGGGAGTGTAAAACACCATTGTGTATGACACCATGTTTCAAAGAGTTCCACAAGCTGCAGAACTTCTAGGAGTATGTCCAGTGACTGTATATTGGTATATATATTATAGAACAATAGTAATAAACAATTTTTTGTATTGTTTGTTTTTGTAAACAAGTTTTGTAAACAATATATTGATTATTATGTTTGTGTGCTTATTGTGTTGTATACGAGTGTATATATGTACATTGCACTTTACAGTGGACTCTTGACCAGCGATGGCATCGATTAATGATAAATCTGACTAGCGATACATTTTATCGCAAAAATTTTGCCTCGATTAGCGCTAAAAAACTCGACCAACACTATTCGTTCCGTCTGAGATGCGTCCACTTCTGGCCAGTGTTTACAAGCCAGCCAGCCAGCCACCGCGGTTGCTTCCAAGCATACAATCGGAACATTTCATATTATCACAGCCTTTTTAGTGATTGCACCTGCAAAATAAGTCACCATGGGCCCCAAGAAAGCTTCTAGTGCCAACCCTACAGCAAAAAGGGTGAGAATTACTATGGATATGAAGAAAGAGATCATTGCTAAGTATGAAAGTGGAGTGCATGTCTCCGAGCTGGCCAGGCTGTACACAAAACCCCAATCAACCATCGCTACTATTGTGGCCAAGAAAACGGCAATCAAGGAAGCTGTTCTTGCCAAAGGTGCAACTATGTTTTCGAAACTGAGATCGCAAGTGATAGAAGATGTTGAGAGACTGTTATTGGTATGGATAAACAAAAAACAGATAGCAGGAGATAGCATCTCTCAAGCGATCATATGTGAAAAGGCTAGGAAGTTGCATGACGATTTAATTAGAAAAATGCCAGCAACTAGTGGTGATGTGAGTGAATTTAAGGCCAGCAAAGGTTGGTTTGAGAGATTTAAGAATCGTAGTGGCATACATAGTGTGATAAGGCATGGTGAGGCTGCCAGTTTGGACCAAAAAGCAGCTGAAAAATATGTGCAGGAATTCAAGGAGTACATAGACAGTGAAGGACTGAAACCTGAACAAGTGTTTAATGGTGACACTGACAATGTTGTGAAACACTTTAGGAATGTCATAAAGGAACGGGAGGTACAGGCCTGTATGGGCAGATATGTTGTGCGACAGAGGTCCAGTGACTCTCAAGCTGGTCCTAGTGGCATTAAAAGAAGGGAAGTAACCCCGAAAAAGGACTTGCCACCTCAAGTCCTAATGGAAGGGGATTCCCCTTCTAAACACTAAGACCATCAACACACTCCCCTCTTCCCATCCCATCAATCATCACCAGATCTTCAATAAAGGTAAGTGTCATGTAACTGTGCATGTCTTCTTCAGTTTGTGTGTATTAAAATTAATATTTCATGTGTTAAAATTTTTTTTTTCAATACTTTTGGGTGTCTTGCACGGATTAATTTGATTTCCATTATTTCTTATGGGGAAAATTAACTTGACTAACGATTATTCTGACTAACGATGAGCTCTCAGGAACGGATTAATAGCGTTAGTCGAGGGTCCACTGCACTTTGGTCTCACAGGCCACATAAGTTATGTGAAAAAATAAAATAGTGAAAAAAACAACAAGCCTTCAAATACAAGTAAACCAAAGTTTACCAGGTGAGCAGCAGTAGCCGCTGTTGCCATACGCGGCTCATTTTCTGCAAACTTCATGCCTCTATATCTGGGTAAGTACTGATAGGAAGATTTTTTTTTTTGGACTAAAACAATCAGAAGAATAATCTTAACATTTTCATAAGAAAAAATAATTTTTTTTTTTCGAATATTTTGCGACACCAGGAGACACTTCAGGATTGGGCCTTTCAACAGTCAAAGGGTTAATATGTCTTGGCAATACCATCAGAGGATTGCTTATTGTACAACCTCTTGCAGAATTCATTATGTAAGACAATTTTATTTTGAGATATTTTACAGTACAGTAGATATTCATAATTTGCACAGGTTATATTATTGAAAACTGAACTACCAATGATTTTTGTGACCTAAGGACTGAAAAGCATATGGGAAAAATAGGGTTGTGTTTCACCGACCTCCATTTCTAAGGCCTGAGAGAAGCCAGTTCTCGACTGTTAAATAGTTTATTTCTTCATAATATCATTGGTATAGAATACAATGAATTAGACACATCCAATACCTTAATTCGTTCAAGAAGGCTGTTCGAATGCCGTTACCGAACGAATCTGTTCCCATAAGGAATAATGTAAATTAGATTAGTCTGTTGCAGATCCCCAAAAATACACTTACATAATTGTTCGAGTTGGGAGCTGTTTGAAATTCGAGGTACCACTGTATATTCTTCCACAGAGTGGAAAGCTTGAGCATGAAAGATCCTCAAAGCCACCAGCACTCACATCATAAAGTATTTCTGCTGTACACATTCTTGTTTGAAATATAGTTAAAAGTGACAAGAAAGTTTTCTCTTAGCTTCCATTATTTGCTCCTTGTTGCTACAGAACTGTGTAGATATAGTTGATGTGGCTGACAGTGACTAAAAGGGCTGCCTATGCCTTTCATCTTCACATTCATTATCAATCACTAACATAGTCAACAATTATATAAATGCAGCTAGCATATGTAAATGACTGTTTAAGGCACAAGAATGTGGAATTACAGTGTAAATATGTTACACAAGTTATGGGAGTACTCTATCAGTCATACCTATCACCACCTCCCACCTCTACTCTAAGCACAATTACAATAACAATTTTCTTAGAAATTTAGAGTTTCAAGCTTAATTGTTTTCCTGGAACCTCAAACACCACACCAAAACAATGGCTTTGCCCAAAGGGTGGAGGGACACAACATAAGGTAAAGCACTCCACTAGTTTTGTCCTGGTGCACCTTAATGGTAATGATGTGATACTACTGGAAATGAAAAACTATCTTTAAATCACAGAATATTATAAACATGAACCATGATCATGTGACTTATGATTGTCTACTGTACAAGTTTCTGTGTCTGATACATGCAAAACTCTCATGTAACCTGTGGACTCGTGTACCACCCTGGCAGTCATGTAACCCATGGTTATACCACCCTGGGAGTCATGTAAACCATGGTTGTACCACCCTGGCAGTCATGTAATCCATGGTTGTACTGCCCTAGTAGTCATGTAACCCATGGTTGTACCACCTTGGTAGTCATGCAACTCATGGTTATACCACCCTGGAAGTCATTGTAACTAATGGTTGTACCACCCTGGTAGTCATATAACTCATGGTTGTACCACCCTGGCAGTCATGTAACTCATGGTTGTACCACCTTGGCAGTCATTATAACTCATGGTTATACCACCCTGGTAGTCATGTAACTCACTGTTGTACTACCCTGGCAGTCATGTAACCCATGGTTGTACCACCCTGGCAGTCATGTAACCAATGGTTGTACCACCCTGGCAGTCATGTAACCAATGGTTGTACCACCCTGGCAGTCATGTAACCAATGGTTGTACCACCCTGGAAGTCATGTAACCCATGGTTATACTATCCTGGCAGTCATATAACCCATAGTTTGACCATCCTAGCTGTCATGTAATCCATGGTTGGACCTTGGGTCAAATCTAAGTAATTTCCTAGGGAAGGAAAGTACTTAGATTTGATCCAATTAAATGAGACAAAAGGCCTAATTTTGGAGATCAAGAGCCCCTTTGCCACAGCAAGGGGGCCCCCCTTAAAGGGGAGTGAAAGCCTCAAAAACAAGCATAATTTCTACTCACACTTGAACCTGTTGCCAGGAAGAATAAGCTTCAGCTTTTGCTGCTGGTCCATATAACACTGGTCGAGAGGTTACACTGGTGCTATTATTGCAAGGTTCCTCTGGTGCTGTCACTCTTGATTCATTGTTACTGATGTTACTAACACATTCACTTGTTTTACTTTGTTTTTCCTGTTCAATGAGGGCAAGGAACCCTTCCTTTGGTACATTCCATGTAGATTCTGTAAAAAAAAACGAAAAAAACCATTCATGTCTCAGGAACTTTTATTAAGTATTTAGTTATTACTGGTACTTTATCTAGCTTAATATTCTTTTATTCACATATACACACAATTCTAGATTAACCCTTTCAGGGTTTCAGCCATACTAGTACGGCTTACGCCCCAGGGTTTTTGACGTACTAGTACGCCTAAATTCTAGCGCCCTCAAATCTAGTGAGAGAAAACTGGTAGGCTTACATAGGAAAGAGTGGGTTTATGTGGTCAGTGTGCGCAGTATAAAAAAAATCCTGCACCACACAGTGCGTAATGAGAAAAAAAAAAACTTTGACCATGTTTTTGGATTAAAACAGCGACTTTGCACTATATTTTTGTAGTATGGTATTTATTGTTGTATTCTAGTTTTCCCTGGTCTCATTTTAGAGAATGGAAGACATATTACAGAAATTGAGATGATTTTGACTGGTTTTACAATGAAAAGTACCCTGAAAATGAGCTCAAAGTAGCAGAAATGTTCGATTTTTACCAAAGTTCAAAAGTAAACAAATCATGCCAAGCGTCCAATACACGTCAACTGGTGAGTCTAATATTCTTTCACAAGTGCGCTGATATTATTTATACCATTTCTACACTAATGCAGTAGTCTGCATAACAGTAAATCTTCTATTTTTTGTAAGAATAAAAATTCAAAGTGGAAAGCCAAAGAAATACAAGAGGGGCCTGGGGATGTGACTAACAAACAGATTTGTGACTAACGAACAGAGAACTTATTTTAGTGCCAGGAATGTCTTTCTTGTTTATGCTGGACCCTATTCGGAAATTGGCATCTTTTGAAATTTGTGTGAAATTGGCAAAATTGCTAAATTCTGACCACTTTATTGGATAGTTGAAACTGGTAAATGGGTGGTTTCTTGTACTCATTCAATAGAAAAAAATGGAGTTCTAGCAAAGTAGTTATGATTTTTGGCGACTAGTACACTGGAATTGGCCGAAAATAGGGCTCAAAGTGGGCAAAATCGCCGATGCGCAAACATCGTCAAGACCGCTAACTTCGCGAGGGCATAATTCCGTAAGTTTTCCATCAAATTTCATACTTTTGGTGTCATTATGATCAGGAAAAGATTCTCTATCTTTTCTTAAGAAAAAATAATTTTTTTTTTTTAAATTTGGCCGACCCTGAGAACAAGTCTGTGAGAGGATCTGCCGACCCCCAAAGGGTTAATAATAATCACTCCTGGGCACATTGTCGTATTTTAGGTTAATATAGACATTTTCATTAATCCATCTATGATATTTTCTTCAAAATTACTGCATATATGAAACATGATACATTGCATACATGTACAGTAGACAATCATTTAACATGGTAGTTACGTTCCTGAAAAATGCCGTATTAGGTAAAACTGTGTTAGATGAATTGAAGGACTTATAGGAAAAATAGGGTCATGTTCTTGAGATCCCCAAAAAAGCCAAACTTTTTTTTTTTTAGGCCTCCACATCTTACAAAAATAAAAGTGAATATGTAATTGTAGTTCATTGTTGTGATGTAATATGTTGTTTTTACAGCTTAAGACTATAAATATAACATAAATAATAGTATCTCTTACCTTAAATTGTGAGTGCTCGTGTTTGTGGATGATTGTGAAGAGAGTGGAGAGTTATGTTGTGGTCCTACTGGTCTGAGGTGGATGGTACTGAAGTTGATGGTTGTACTGGAGTGTCTAACTTCAAGTCATTCAGCCAGCCAAGTCATTCAGTCAGTCAGTAAGTTATTCAGTCAAGTCAGTAAGTCAGTCAGTCATGTCATTCAGTAAGTCAGTCAAGTCATTCAATCAGGCAAGTCAGTAAGTCAGTTAAGTCAGTAAGTTATTCAGTCAAGTCATTCAGTAAGTCAAGGCAGTAAGTCAACTCATTCAGTCTTTATCATATGCCTTTTCTAAATCCATAAATGCAATGAAAACTTCCCTACTTTTACCTAAATACTGTTCACATATATGCTTCAATGTAAACACCTGATCTACACATCCCCTACCCATTCTGAAGCCTTCTTGCTCATCTGCAATCCTACTCTCTGTCTTACCTCTAATTCTTTCAATAATAACCTTACCATACACTTTACCTGGTATACTCAGTTAACTTATTCCCATATAATTTTTACAAACTCTTGTCTCCCTTCCCTTTATATAAAGGAATTATACATGCTCTCTGCCAATCCCTAAGTACCTTCCCCTCTTTCATATATTTATTAAACAAAAATACCAACCACTCCAACACTATATCTCACCCTGATTTTAAAATTTCTGTCATGATCCCGTCAGTTCCAGCTGCTCTACCCCCTTTCATTCTATGTAATAATAATACCCACTTCAGCATTGAGATCCCCAACCACAAGTACTCTCTCACTTGGTTCAAAACTCTCCATGCACTTAATATTTCCCAAAATCTCTCTCTCTCTCCTTTACACTTCTCTCTTCTCCAGGTGCATAAACACTTATTATAACCCACTTTTCACATCCAACCTTTATTTTACTCCACACAATTCTTTTCATTCATAACATCCACAGTCATCTCTTTCTCATCATTTGCACAACATCCATGCACATTCAAACTTCCCACTTTGATGGGTTTCTTCTTTTTCTTTTTATTTTATTTTATTTTATTTTATTTAGTAATTTAAGCATACATACAGAGGTACAAAAAATACAGGTAAGAGCAGCATGCCAAAGCCACTTATATGCATAGCATTATGGGCTGGCTTAAAATTAACTCAAGATTAACTAAGCAATGATGAAATCAGTGATAAAACATTATTGTAAACAGATAACTATAAAGCACAAATGAGTATTACAAAGACAGGTCATATGGTTGCATGCATTGCTGTACATTCAGTCAAATGGAGTATTCTGTTAGGTAGTGTATTTAAAAAAATAACAAAGTTAGATTGGGTCCTAGGTTTAACATTTGTGTGATATAATTGTGAGTAACATATTGGATATACAATTTATAAGGTTCAGTTTTTCAGTATTTATTTGGTTTTGAGTAAGTGATCTTTGAGAAGAGACTTGAATTTATAAACAGGTAGTGTTTCTTTTATATTTACAGGTAATGAATTCCAGATTTTAGGGCCTTTTATGTGCATTGAGTTTTTGCATAGCGTGAGATGGACACGAGGAACATCAAAGAGTGATCTGTGCCTTGTGTTATGGTCATGTGTTCTGTTGAGGTTGGCAAGGAAGGAGATGTTTGAGGGGAGGGTTAATATCAGAGTTAAGTGTTCTATGTATGTAATAGGTGCAGTAATAAGTATGGATGTTTTGTATGGTGAGTAGGTTGAGTGTTTTGAATATTGGTGGAGTGTGCTGCCTGTAGTGAGAATTTGTTATCATTCTAACTGCAGTCTTTTGCTGGGTAATTAGTGGTCTGAGATGGTTAATTGTTGTTGAGCCCCATGCACAAATTCCATAGGTGAGATAGGGGTAAATAAGAGAGTGATAAAGGGCCAGGAGGGCTGACTGTGGAACATAGTACCGTATCTTCGATAGTATGCCTACAGTCTTGGAAATTTTCTTAGAAATTTGTTGTATATGTGTATGAAATTTGAGTCTATTATCAAGGTGGATTCCTAAGAATTTTCCCTCTGTTAGCTTTGTGATAGGTGATCTGTTTATCGTTATGTTAAGAGGTACATCTGTAGCTCTGTTACCAAACTGAATGAAGTAGGTTTTGTCAATGTTTAGTGTAAGTTTGTTAGTCCTCATCCAGGTAGATATTTTCTGTAATTCGGTGTTTACAGTATTGGCTAGCGTGACTGGGCTCGGGTGAGAGAAGACGGATGTAGTGTCATCTGCAAAAAGTGTGGGTTTGAGTAATTGCGAAGCATTTGGTAGGTCATTTATGTATAGGAGAAAGAGAAGAGGGCCAAGGACACTTCCCTGTGGGACACCAACTGTAATTGGTTGAGCGGAAGAGCTTGCCCCATTTGCATACACATATTGGCTTCTGTTGCTGAGGTATGACTTGAGGTAGTTGAGGGAGTGCCCTCTAATACCATAGTGTGACAATTTTACGTGGAGCAAGTCATGGTCAACTGTATCAAAAGCTTTACGTAAGTCAATTAAGATCCCCAGTGGGACTTCTTTTTTCTCTATTGCAGTGTATATATGTTCTAGCATGTGTATAATAGCATCATTAGTATTTTTATTAGGCCTGAGTTCAAATTGGCAGGGGTTGAGAATGTTTTGGGAGATGAGGTAGGAGTAGATTCGTTTATGAATTAATTTTTCGAAGATTTTTGAGAGAGGGTGTAAATTGGATATTGGCCTATAGTTATTCAACTCTGTTTGGTCTCCTCCTTTATGGGTGACCCTTGCTATTTTGAGAGCTGTAGGGAAGGTGGAGGATTCAATGGATTTGTTAAAGAGTGTTGCAATGATTGGTGATAGTACTTGTGACACTTTTTTGTATATAAAGGGTGGTAAGGTATTTAAATCTCCTGCCTTGTTTTTTAGTGTGTTGATAATAAGGGAGACTTCGTATGGGTTAGTCGGAGCTAGGAACAGTGTGTTCGGGTAGTTGCCAGTGAGGTAGTCATTTGTTGGGGTATCTGAGCTTGGGATTTTATTGGCAAGGTTTTGTCCTATAGTGGAGAAGAAATCATTGAGTCTGTTTGCTGTTTCTGTTGGTGGGAGTTGGGGTTCATCTGATTTTGCTAATTTTATTTCGCTATTTCGTGATATCTTTTTTGTTCCCAGAATTTCTGATAGGGTCTTCCAGGTCTTTTTTATATCACCTCGTAAGTTGGATAATCTGTTCTCATAATACAGTTTTTTTGCCCTTCTTATCAGGCTGGTTAGGATTGACGAGTAACGTTTTGTTTGGTCTCTGGTTATGTGACCCATTCTGTACTGTTTTTCATATCGGTGTTTTGTATTTATGGATCTGAGAATGCTGGGTGTTAGTCAGGGACTGTTCAATCTCTTAGCTGTCATCTATTTAGTTTTTTTAGGGCAGTGCTTGTTATAGAGGTATTGGGTCTTTTTTAGAAAATTATTAAAACATTCGTCAATATCTGTATAGATTTCTAGCTCAGTGTGCCAGTCAATGTTTGTTACTGCTGTTGTGAAGTTATTAATGGCTGCCTCATTGTGAAGTCTGAAGGTGACTTTAGTAGTGTCTTGGGGTATTTTACCAAGAGTTGTTATGAGGAAAGTAGGGTAGTGGTCTGTGGTATTATCTGTAATTATGCCTGATTTTAAAGGGGATATGGTGTTGGTCCAGATGTGGTCAAGTAGGGAAACACTAGTCTCCGTAACTCTTGTAGATTTTGTTACTGTTGGTAGCAACATGCAGTTACTCATTGTGCTTGTGAATTCAGTAACGTGTGGGTCCTGGTCTTGCAGGAGATTTATATTGAAGTCACCTGAGAGTAGTAAGTGATCTTTGTTCATGCGTGCATCAGTTATCATACTTCCTAGGTTTTGACTAAATTGGCTAATGTTTGATTGTGGAACTCTGTAGATGTTTATCACTGTGAGAGGTTTTTGTAGGCATTTGGATTTGAATTTAGCTATTATATATTCCCCATGTTCATCCCTTGTGCAAGTATTAGTGATACATTCTAAACCATACCCCCGGCCGGGATTGAACCCGCGGTCATAGAGTCTCAAAACTCCAGCCCGTCGCGTTAGCCACTAGACCAGCTAGCTGGCTAGCTGGTCTAGTGGCTAACGCGACGGGCTGTAGTTTTGAGACTCTATGACCGCGGGTTCAATCCCGGCCGGGGGTATGGTTTATTTGCAATCGTGTCATTACGATTTCTTGAGTCATGATACATTCTAGTTGGTCTAAGTAGTATATAGCTGTGCCACCCCCTTGTTGGTCTGGCCTACAGTTGTGTATGGCTGTGTAACCAGGAATGGCATAGACATCTGTAGTATCAGGCTTTAGCCAGGTTTCAGTTAGTGTAATGATGGACATATTGGCAAGCAAGGAATTTAGTAATGCTAGGAGGTCATCGTAATGCTTGCTTAAAGATCTGATATTGTAGTTAAAGATAGTTATGTTGTTGTTGGCTCTGAGAAGTGCCTTTGATTGTTCTGCTGTGTAGTAATTACAGTAACTGTTTGAATCATTTAAGTCATTAAATAAGAGGTTGGTATCAGGATCAATGCTTGTAATCATAAGATTTGTAGTGAATCTATAGTTAGAATTAAGTATAAAACAAAGTAAATATTCTAAAGCTAAAAAAATAGCACCTGAATTATTTAACAAATGTAAAAATAATGAGCTAAGGTAGTTTTTTAAAGCTAAAATAAAGGAGACAATATAAAAGGGACTAAAATAATTTGTGGTGAACAAATAAAGTGATGATCAAATAATGGAGCTTGGGAATATGATAGTAGGTAGTACTTTAAAGGTAATTCTTTAAAGTTAGAATTATAATATAAAATTATAATATAAAAGGGACTAATATAAGTTGTGGTGAACAATAAAGTGGTAATCAAATAATTGCACTAAGGTCTAATATAATGACTTTTGTGGAGTCTATGTTTTGAGCTAGAATGAGGGGTGTTAATGTTGCAGTTTAAAAACTGTAGTGTAAAGCACCCTTCTGGCAAGACAGTGATGGAGTGAATGATGGTGAAAGTTTTTCTTTTTCGGGCCACCCTGCCTTGGTGGGAATCGGCCGGTGTGATAATATAATAATATATAATATAAATATAATAATATAACAATACAAATTAAAAATAGCACCAGTCTCTCACTAGTAATAATTGCAATATGGTCTAATATAATGAATTTGGTACTGACTATAGTACAACTGAGTTTAATCTAATAATATAAAAAAGGCACAAGACTCTCAATTGTAATTGCACTAAGGTGTTATATAAGTTGTTTACAAGAATTAGAGTATAACTAGATTTAAATTGACAAGATAAAATATACAAGTTAAGGTAGCAAAAGAATAAAAAAAGTAGAAAAAAAAATATATGAGGTAGTTGGTACTAGTTATCAAAAGATAGTTAAGGGCCTTGAACAATAATATAATTGAAATATACACTAATTGCACACACAATATAGTCACTAAGATATGAAAACAATCTTAGAGTAGGAATTATAATATAAACTTATAATATAAAAATACAAATTGAAATGGTACTTGCAATTGCACTAGAGTCTGGTATAGGTTGTTGACAAGATCAGGAGTATAACTAGATTTAAATTGACAAAATATAATTCACAATTAAAGTACCAAAAGAATAATAGTAAAAAATAACAAGGGTAATGTCTTGGTTATAATATGATAGTAAGATGGTGGACAGGTACACAGGTACACAGGTACAAAGGATAATATAAAGGTTGGAGTTGAATATACAAACTTGAAAATTTAGCAACAAAATGTTATGGGAAGTATAAAATAATGTTTAATGTACAAAAGTAAAATTGACTGGTAGTAAATATGGTGTTTAATAAAATTTTAGTAAGTAATAATGATTACAAAAAAGTAAAAAAGCAATGTTTATTTCATTCAATATTGCACTGGTAGTTATACTAGAGGTTATATGGCAGTACAAGGTAATTAAGAGTACTCTAAGATAGTAAATGTGGTATTAAAACAGGTAAAGGTAATTAGACAAGTAATGGTTATTAAATGTCAAAAATGTTAAGAGTAAATTGAAATTATAGTAAAAATGATAATTATTAATTTTAGTAAGTAATATCAATTGATAGTATTTAAAAAAATATGAGGTAATAATATGGACAGAGAAAGTATCAATTCAGCTAATGTTTAAGCAAACAATAGTAAATAAGAAAATTACATAAGGTGACTTATGCTTACTAGTAAAATCACAAAATGAGGTAGTTGATTATTTAATTACTAAGAGATTGTACAATGAAATTTGAACAATAATGGAGCAAAACATACACTACACTACGTAGGCTTTTAGGTTGGACATTGTTTAGTTATTCTCTGTAAGATTAGTATCCCTGAGAAATCGTGATAGATCATTCTCATTCGTTATTGTGTACAGTTGACCTACATTTGTTTTCCTAACAAGAATTTTCCCATCTCGTGTGAAGCATTGGTGTATTGTGTCATTATTCTCCCGCTTAAGTTTTCTGACTCTATAAAGGAGGTTCTGACGTTTTTTGGTAAGACACTCGTTTATGTATACCTCTTTCTTTAGTAGGCTATATGGGAAAAGGGTTTACTAGCCCATTGCTCCCAGCATTTTAGTTAACTTTTACAACACGCATGGCTTATGGAGGAAAGATTCTTATTCCACTTTAACATGGGTATGAAAGGAAAAGTAATAAGAACAAGAATTATTAACCATTTGAGTGTTTCGGCTGTATATATACGTCTTACGAGCCAGTGTTTCAGACGTATATATACATGTACAGTGGAACCTCAAAAATCGAATGTATCACATATCGAACATTTTGAAAATAGGACCATTTTTTCGGACAAACTGTGTCCCTATTATCGAACGTGCCCCTATTTTCGGACCGCCGGGTACGGAACCTGTCTTCTGCCCGCTCTGTCTGCGTCCCCGTGCAGGCGCCGTGAGCAGTCTAGCTTTGTTTATGCTCGAGTGAACACTAACCTGCTCTCTCATTCACACATTTTACGATTATTTCCTTGTGTTAGTGCTTGTGGGACTGTGAAATAAGCTGCCATGGGCCCAAAGAAACTTGCTAGTGGTACCCCTGTGGTAAAGAAAGTGAGAAACACCATAGATGTGAAGAAGGAAATAATACAGAAGTATGAGAGTGGTGTGAGACTTGTTGAGCTTGCCAGGATGTATGGGAAAAACAAGTCGACCATCGGTTCTATCCTGTCAAAGAAAGAACAAATCAAGGAAGCTGATGTTGCGAAAGGTGTTAATATAGGGAGTGGATGAGGTGCCTTCTTCAAAGATTAAGGAGATTTGGGCCAAGTGGAATGATTATTATTTTTCTTTATTTATTTATTAATTTGAACATGATACAGTGAAGTACAAAGTTATTACAGTGCAACATGCCAAAGCCCCTTGTATGCAGAGCATTATGAGCAGGCTAAAAATTAATTAAGATTAACTAAGCAGTGATATATTCAGTGGTAAATACATTATTTGTAGGTAGTAGGTTGGTAGACAGCAACCACCTAGGGAGGTACTACCGTCCTGCCAAGTGAGTGTAAAACGAAAGCCTGTAATTGTTTTACATGATGGTAGGATTGCTGGTGTCTTTTGTCTGTCTCATAAATATGCAAGATTACAGGCATGTCTTGCTACTTCTACTTACACTTAGGTCACACTACACATACATGTACACGTTTATTTATACACACTCATCTGAGTTTTCTTTGATTTTATCTTAATAGTTCTTGGTCTTATTACTTTTCCTTTTATATCTATGGGGAAGTGGAATAAGAATCTTTCCTCCGTAAGCCATGCATGTTGTAAAAGTCAACTAAAATGCCGGGAACAATGGGCTAGTAACCCCTTTTCCTGTAAAGATTACTAAAAAGAATAAGAAGAAGAAAATTGTCAAAGTGGGAAGTCTGAATGTGCGTGGATGTTGTGCAAATGATAAGAAAGAGATGATTGTGGATGTTATGAATGAGAAGAAACTGGATGTCCTGGCTTTAAGTGAAACAAAGCTGAAGGGGGTGGGTGAGTTTCAGTGGAGAGGAATAAATGGGATTAGGTCAGGGGTTTCAAATAGAGTTAGAGCTAAAGAAGGAGTAGCAATAAGGTTGAAGGATAAGCTATGGCAGGAAAAGAGGGACTACAAATGTATAAATTCAAGGATTATGTGGAGTAAAATAAAGATTGGATGTGAAAAGTGGGTTATAGTAAGCGTGTATGCACCTGGAGAAGAGAGAAGTGTAGAGGAGAGAGAGAGATTCTGGGAAATGTTGAGTGAATGCGTGGGGAGTTTTGAATCAAGTGTGAGAGTAATGGTGGTTGGGGATTTCAATGCTAAAGTGGGTAAAAATGTTATAGAGGGAGTAGTAGGTAAATTTGGGATGCCAGGGGTAAATGTAAATGGGGAGCCTTTAATTGAGCTATGTGTAGAAAGAAATTTGGTAATAAGTAATACATATTTTATGAAAAAGAGGATAAATAAATATACAAGGTATGATGTAGCACGTAATGAAAGTAGTTTGTTAGATTATGTATTGGTGGATAAAAGGTTGATGGGTAGGCTCCAGGATGTACATGTTTATAGAGGGGCAACTGATATATCGGATCATTATTTAGTTGTAGCTACAGTTAGAGTAAGAGGTAGATGGGAAAAGAGGAAGGTGGCAACAACAAGTAAGAGGGAGGTGAAAGTGTATAAACTAAGGGAGGAGGAAGTTCTGGCGAGATATAAGCGACTATTGGCAGAAAGGTGGGCTAGTGCAAAGATGAGTAGTGGGGGGGTTGAAGAGGGTTGGAATAGTTTTAAAAATGCAGTATTAGAATGTGGGGCAGAAGTTTGTGGTTATAGGAGGGTGGGGGCAGGAGGAAAGAGGAGTGATTGGTGGAATGATGAAGTAAAGGGTGTGATAAAAGAGAAAAAGGTAGCTTACAAGAGGTTTTTACAAAGCAGAAGTGTTATAAGAAGAGCAGAGTATATGGAGAGTAAAAGAAAGGTGAAGAGAGTGCCAAAGGAGAGCAGATGAAAGAGTGGGAGAGGCACTGTCAAGAAATTTTAATGAAAATAAGAAAAAATTTTGGAGTGAGTTAAACAAGTTAAGAAAGCCTAGGGAAAATATGGATTTGTCAGTTAAAAACAGAGTAGGGGAGTTAGTAGATGGGGAGAGGGAGGTATTAGGTAGATGGCGAGAATATTTTGAGGAACTTTTAAATGTTGAGGAAGAAAGGGAGGCGGTAATTTCATGCACTGGCCAGGGAGGTATACCATCTTTTAGGAGTGAAGAAGAGCAGAATGTAAGTGTGGTGGAGGTACGTGAGGCATTATGTAGAATGAAAGGGGGTAAAGCAGCTGGAACTGATGGGATCATGACAGAAATGTTAAAAGCAGGGGGGGATATAGTGTTGGAGTGGTTGGTACTTTTGTTTAATAAATGTATGAAAGAGGGGAAGGTACCTAGGGATTGGCAGAGAGCATGTATAGTCCCTTTATATAAAGGGAAAGGGGACAAAAGAGATTGTAAAAATTATAGAGGAATAAGTTTACTGAGTATACCAGGAAAAGTATACGGAAGGGTTATAATTGAAAGAATTAGAGGTAAGACAGAATGTAGGATTGCGGATGAGCAGGGAGGCTTCAGAGTGGGTAGGGGATGTGTAGATCAAGTGTTTGCATTGAAGCATATATGTGAACAGTATTTAGATAAAGGTAGGGAAGTTTTTATTGCATTTATGGATTTAGAAAAGGCATATGATAGAGTGGATAGAGGAGCAATGTGGCAGATGTTGCAAGTATATGGAATAGGTGGTAAGTTACTAAATGCTGTAAAGAGCTTTTATGAGGATAGTGAGGCTCAGGTTAGGGTGTGTAGAAGAGAGGGAGAATACTTCCCGGTAAAAGTAGGTCTTAGACAGGGATGTGTAATGTCACCATGGTTGTTTAATATATTTATAGATGGGGTTGTAAAAGAAGTAAATGCTAGGGTGTTCGGGAGAGGGGTGGGATTAAATTATGGGGAATCAAATTCAAAATAGGAATTGACACAGTTACTTTTTGCTGATGATACTGTGCTTATGGGAGATTCTAAAGAAAAATTGCAAAGGTTAGTGGATGAGTTTGAGAATGTGTGTAAAGGTAGAAAGTTGAAAGTGAACATAGAAAAGAGTAAGGTGATGAGGGTATCAAATGATTTAGATAAAGAAAAATTGGATATCAAATTGGGGAGGAGGAGTATGGAAGAAGTGAATGTTTTCAGATACTTGGGAGTTGACGTGTCGGCGGATGGATTTATGAAGGATGAGGTTAATCATAGAATTGATGAGGGAAAAAAGGTGAGTGGTGCGTTGAGGTATATGTGGAGTCAAAAAACGTTATCTATGGATGCAAAGAAGGGAATGTATGAAAGTATAGTAGTACCAACACTCTTATATGGATGTGAAGCTTGGGTGGTAAATGCAGCAGCGAGGAGACGGTTGGAGGCAGTGGAGATGTCCTGTCTAAGGGCAATGTGTGGTGTAAATATTATGCAGAAAATTCGGAGTGTGGAAATTAGGAGAAGGTGTGGAGTTAATAAAAGCATTAGTCAGAGGGCAGAAGAGGGGTTGTTGAGGTGGTTTGGTCATTTAGAGAGAATGGATCAAAGTAGAATGACATGGAAAGCATATAAATCTATAGGGGAAGGAAGGAGGGGTAGGGGTGGTCCTCGAAAGGGTTGGAAAGAGGGGGTAAAGGAGGTTTTGTGGGCTAGGGGCTTGGACTTTCAGCAAGCGTGCATGAGCGTGTTAGATAGGAGTGAATGGAGGCGAATGATACTTGGGACCTGACGATCTGTTGGAGTGTGAGCAGGGTAATATTTAGTGAAGGGATTCAGGGAAACTGGTTATGTTCATATAGTCGGACTTGAGTCCTGGAAATGGGAAGTACAATGCCTGCACTTTAAAGGAGGGGTTTGGGATATTGGCAGTTTGGAGGGATATGTTGTGTATCTTTATACGTATATGCTTCTAAGCTGTTGTATTCTGAGCACCTCTGCAAAAGCAGTGATAATGTGTGAGTGTGGTGAAAGTGTTGAATGATGATGAAAGTATTTTCTTTTTTGGGATTTTCTTTCTTTTTTGGGTCACCCTGCCTCAGTGGGAGATGGCCGACTTGTTGAAAAAAAAAAAAAAAAAAAAAATACATTATTGTAAACAGATAACAATTTAGCACAAATGAGTATTACAAAGACAGGTCATGTGGTCATTTACTGTGTTGCTGAGCATTCAGTAGATTGGCGTATTCTGTTAGGTAATGTAATTAAAAAATAAAGTTTGATTGGGTCACAGGTTAGACATTTATGAGATACAATAATGAGAAACATTTACGAGATACAATTTATGAGATACAATTAGTATTCAGTAATTATTTAGTTGTGGGTGAGTAAGTGATTTTTGAGAAGAGACTTGAATTTATAAACAGACAGTGTTTCTTTTATATTCACAGGTAATGAATTCCAGATTTTAGGGCCTTTTATGTGCATTGACTTTTTGCACAGCGTGAGATGGACTCGAGGAACATCAAAGAGTGATCTGTGCCTTGTGTTATGGTCGTGTGTTCTGTTGAGGTTGGTAAGGAGACGTTTGAGGGGAGGGTTTATATCAGAACTAAGTGTTCTATGAATGTAGTAGGTGCAGTAATAAGTATGGATGTTTTGAATGGTGAGTAGGTTAAGAGTTTTGAATATTTGTGGAGTGTGCTGCCTGAAGTGGGAATTTGTTATCATTCTGACTGCAGCCTTTTGTTGGGTAATTAATGGTCTGAGATGGTTTATTGTTGTTGAGCCCCATGCACAAATTCCATAGGTGAGATAGGGGTAAATAAGTGAGTGATAAAGGGTCAGGAGGGCTGACTGTGGAACATAGTACCGTATCTTCGATAGTATGCCTACGGTCTTGGAAATTCTTTTGGAAATTTGTTGTGTATGTGTTTGAAATTTGAGTCTATCATCAAGTTGGATTCCTAAGAATTTTCCCTCTGTAAGTTTTGTGATAGGTGATCCGTTTATCTTTATGTTAAGAGGGACGTCTGTAGCTCTGTTTCCAAACTGAATGAAGTAGGTTTTGTCAATGTTCAGAGTAAGTTTGTTAGTACTCATCCAGGTAGATATTTTCTGTAATTTGGTATTTACAGTATTGGCTAGCGTGACTGGGCTCGGGTGAGAGAAGACGTATGTAGTGTCATCTGCAAATACTGTGGGTTTGAGTAGTTGCGATGCATTTAGTAGGTCATTTATGTATATGAGAAAGAGAAGAGGGCCTAGGACACTTCCCTGTGGGACACCAACTGTAATTAGCTGTGCTGAAGAGTTTGCCCCGTTTGCGTACACATATTGGCTTCTGTTACTGAGGTAAGACTTTAGTTATACCACAGTGCGACAATTTTATATGGAGCAAGTCATGATCGACTGTATCAAAAGCTTTACGTAAGTCTATGAAGATCCACAGTGGGACTTCTTTTTTCTCTACTGCAGTGTATATGTGTTCTAGCATGTGTATAATAGCATCATTAGTATTTTTATTAGGCTTGAACCCAAATTGACAGGGGTGCAGAAGTACCACCCTGAGCAAGCTGAAACAAGCCATCTTTGCAACAAGTTTAGTGACAGAACCATGTCCCATTTTAGGGAAATGTTAAAGAGGCGCCAGAAACAGAGGACTGTGGACAGTTATTTTGTGAGACAGGGGTCCAGTGACTCTCAAGCTGGTCCTAGTGGCATTAAAAGACAGAGAAGGGAAGTAACCCCAGAGAGGGCTTTACCTGAAGTCCTCATGGAGGGGGATTCTCCTTCCAAATACTAACCCCAACTCCCTCTCTCGTCCTCCCTATCTTCCAGATGCCATCACCAATCTTCAACAAAGGTAAGTAAAAATGTTATTTTATATGTATTACTATACATAATTAAAAACTATAGTATTTGTTGCATGTAAAACAGTTATTAACCTCTATAAAATGTATTTTTTGTGTGAATATTTTTGGGTTTCAGGAACGGATTAATTGTATTTCCATTATTTCTTATGGGAAATATTGTTTTGAATTTCAGACTTTTCGAATTTAGAACTAGCTCCTGGAACAAATTAAGTTCGATTTTTGAGGTTCCACTGTACTCAAAAATTCTAGCGGCTTCAAATCAAGTGGGAGAAAGCTGGTAGGCCCACATGTGAGAGAATGGGTCTGTGTGGTCAGTGTGCACTATATAAAAAAAATCCTGCAGCACAGTGTGTGTAATGAGGAAAAAAAACTCCAACCGTGTTTTTGGATTAAAACGCTGACTTTGAGGTGTATTTTCGTATGGTATTTATAGTTGTATTCTCATTTTCTTGGTCTCATTTGATAGAATGGAAAACATATTACAGAAATAGAGATGATTTTGATAGTCGCACAATGAAAATGACCTTGGAACTGAGCTCAAATTAGTGGAAATATTAGATTTTTGCCAATGTTCAAGAGTAAACAAATCACGCCACGCATCCAATACACGTAAACTGGTGAGTCTAATATTCTTACACAAGTGCACTGATATTATTTATACCATTTTTACAATAATGCAGTAGTATGCATAACAGTAAATCTTCTATTTTCGTGTGTGAATAAAAAATCAAAATAGAAAGCGAGAGTAATATAAGAGGGGCCTGGAGACATGACTAATGAACAGAGAAAATGTTATTTTAGTGCCAGGAATGTCTGCATTGTTTATTCTGGACCCTATTTTGAAATTGGCATCTTTTTTAATTTGCGTGAAATTAGCCAAATTGCCAATTTCTGACCACTTTATTGGGTAGTTGAAATTGGTAAATGGACAGTTTCTTGTACTCAATCGATAGAACAAATGGAGTTCTTAAGAAACAGCTATGAGTTTGGTCGACTGGAACAATGAAACTGGCTGAAAATAGGGCTCAAAGTGGGCAAAATAGCTGATGCGTATATATAGCCGAGATCGCTAACTTCGCCATAGCGAAATTTCATAAGTTTTCCATCAAATTTCGTACTTTTGGTGTCCTTAGCATCGGGAAAGTATTCTCTATCATTTCATAAGACTTTTTTTTTCAAATATTTTGTGACAGAATGACAGTTTCAGAAACGGGCTTGCGACAGTCAAAGGGTTAACATAAAATCAAAGAAAACTCAGATGAATGTGTATGCATGAACGTGTACATGCATGTGTAGTGTGACCTAAGTGTAAGTAGAAGTAGCAAGACGTACCTTAAATCTTGCATGTTTATGAGAGAAAAAAAGACACTAGCAATCCTACCATCATGTAAAACAAATACAGGCTTCCATTTTACACTCACCTGGCAGTATGGTAATACCTCCCTGGGAGCTTGCTGTCTATCAACCTACTACTACAAAAATCTGTCAATGTAATAAATTTTCTTTCAGATTAGGGTTTACTTTGTGTTTCTAAAACATTATTATTTTTTTTTTTATTATCACACTGGCCGATTCCCACCAAGGCAAGGTGGCCCGAAAAAGAAAAACTTTCACCATCATTCACTCCATCACTGTCTTGCCAGAAGGGTGCTTTACACTACAGTTTTTAAACTGCAACATTAACACCCCTCCTTCAGAGTGCAGGCACTGTACTTCCCATCTCCATGACTCAAGTCCGGCCTGCCGGTTTCCCTGAATCCCTTCATAAATGTTACTTTGCTCACACTCCAACAGCACGTCAAGTATTAAAAACCATTTGTCTCCATTCACTCCTATCAAACACGCTCACGCATGCCTGCTGGAAGTCCAAGCCCCTCGCACACAAAAACCTCCTTTACCCCCTCCCTCCAACCTTTCCTAGGCCGACCCCTACCCCGCCTTCCTTCCACTACAGACTGATACACTCTTGAAGTCATTCTGTTTCGCTCCATTCTCTCTACATGTCCGAACCACCTCAACAACCCTTCCTCAGCCCTCTGGACAACAGTTTTGGTAATCCCGCACCTCCTCCTAACTTCCAAACTACGAATTCTCTGCATTATATTCACACCACACATTGCCCTCAGACATGACATCTCCACTGCCTCCAGCCTTCTCCTCGCTGCAACATTCATCACCCATGCTTCACACCCATATAAGAGTGTTGGTAAAACTATACTCTCATACATTCCCCTCTTTGCCTCCAAGGACAAAGTTCTCTGTCTCCACAGACTCCTAAGTGCACCACTCACCCTTTTCCCCTCATCAATTCTATGATTCACCTCATCCTTCATAGACCCATCCGCTGACACGTCCACTCCCAAATATCTGAATACATTCACCTACTCCATACTCTCTCCCTCCAATCTGATATCCAATCTTTCATCACCTAATATTTTTGTTATCCTCATAACCTTACTCTTTCCTGTATTCACTTTTAATTTTCTTCTTTTGCACACCCTACCAAATTCATCCACCAATCTCTGCAACTTCTCTTCAGAATCTCCCAAAAGCACAGTGTCATGAGCAAAGAGCAACTGTGACAACTCCCACTTTATGTGTGATTCTTTATCTTTTAACTCCACACCTCTTGTCAAGACCCTCGCATTTACTTCTCTTACAACCCCATCTATAAATATATTAAACAACCATGGTGACATCACACATCCTTGTCTAAGGCCTACTTTTACTGGGAAATAATTTCCCTCTTTCCTATGTACTCTAACTTGAGCCTCACTATCCTCGTAAAAACTCTTCACTGCTTTCAGTAACCTTCCTCCTACACCATACACCTGCAACATCTGCCACATTGCACCCCTATCCACCCTGTCATACGCCTTTTCCAAATCCATAAATGCCACAAAGACCTCTTTAGCCTTATCTAAATACTGTTCACTTATATGTTTCACTGTAAACACCTGGTCCACACACCCCCTACCTTTCCTGAAGCCTCCTTGTTCATCTGCTATCCTATTCTCAGTCTTACTTTTAATTCTTTCAATAATAACTCTACCATACACTTTACCAGGTATACTCAACAGACTTATCCCCCTATAATTTTTGCACTCTCTTTTGTCCCCTTTGCCTTTATACAAAGGAACTATGCATGCTCTCTGCCAATCCCTAGGTACCTTACCCTCTTCCATACATTTATTAAATAATTGCACCAACCACTCTGAAACTATATCCCCACCTGCTTTTAACATTTCTATCTTTATCCCATCAATCCCGGCTGCCTTACCCCCTTTCATTTTACCTACTGCCTCACGAACTTCCCCCACACTTACAACTGGCTCTTCCTCACTCCTACAAGATGTTATTCCTCCTTGCCCTACACACGAAATCACAGCTTCCCTATCTTCATTAACATTTAACAATTCCTCAAAATATTCCCTCCATCTTCCCAATACCTCTAACTCTCCATTTAATAACTCTCCTCTCCTATTTTTAACTGACAAATCCATTTGTTCTCTAGGCTTCCTTAAATTGTTAATCTCACTCCAAAACTTTTTCTTATTTTCAACAAAATTTGTTGATAACATCTCACCCACTCTCTCATTTGCTCTCTTTTTACATTGCTTCACCACTCTCTTAACCTCTCTCTTTTTCTCCATATACTCTTCCCTCCTTGCATCACTTGTACTTTGTAAAAACTTCTCATATGCTAACTTTTTCTCCCTTACTACTCTCTTTACATCATCATTCCACCAATCGCTCCTCTTCCCTCCCGCACCCACTTTCCTGTAACCACAAACTTCTGCTGAACACTCTAACACTACATTTTTAAACCTACCCCATACCTCTTCGACCCCATTGCCTATGCTCTCATTAGCCCATCTATCCTCCAATAGCTGTTTATATTTTTCCCTAACTGCCTCCTCTTTTAGTTTATAAACCTTCACCTCTCTCTTCCCTGATGCTTCTATTCTCCTTGTATCCCATCTACCTTTTACTCTCAAGTGTAGCTACAACTAGAAAGTGATCTGATATATCTGTGGCCCCTCTATAAACATGTACATCCTGAAGTCTACTCAACAGTCTTTTATCTACCAATACATAATCCAACAAACTACTGTCATTTCGCCCTACATCATATCTTGTATACTTATTTATCCTCTTTTTCTTAAAATATGTATTACCTATAACTAAACCCCTTTCTATACAAAGTTCAATCAAAGGGCTCCCATTATCATTTACACCTGGCACCCCAAACTTACCTACCACACCCTCTCTAAAAGTTTCTCCTACTTTAGCATTCAGGTCCCCTACCACAATTACTCTCTCACTTGGTTCAAAGGCTCCTATACATTCACTTAACATCTCCCAAAATCTCTCTCTCTCCTCTGCATTCCTCTCTTCTCCAGGTGCATACACGCTTATTATGACCCACTTCTCGCATCCAACCTTTACTTTAATCCACATAATTCTTGCATTTACACATTCATATTCTCTTTTCTCCTTCCATAACTGATCATTCAACATTACTGCTACCCCTTCCTTTGCTCTAACTCTCTCAGATACTCCAGATTTAATCCCATTTGTTTCCCCTCACCGAAACTCCCCTACCCCCTTCAGCTTTGTTTCGCTTAGGGCCAGGACATCCAACTTCTTTTCATTCATAACATCAGCAATCATCTGTTTCTTGTCATCTGCACTACATCCACGCACATTCAAGCATCCCAGTTTTATAAAGTTTTTCTTCTTCTCTTTTTTAGTAAATGTCTACAGGAGAAGGGGTTACTAGCCCATTGCTCCCGGCATTTTAGTCGCCTCATACGACACGCATGGCTTACGGAGGAAAGATTCTTTTCCACTTCCCCATGGACAATAGAAGAAATAAAAAAGAACAAGAGCTATGTAGAAAAAGGAGAAAAACCTAGATGTATGTATATATATATGCATGTGCATGTCTGTGAAGTGTGACCAAAGTGTAAGTTGGAGTAGCAAGATATCCCTGTTATCTAGCGTGTTTATGAGACAGAAAAAGACACCAGCAATCCTACCATCATGCAAAACAGTTACAGGTTTCTGTTTCACAGTCATCTGGCAGGACAGTAGTACTTCCCTGGGTGGTTGCTGTCTACCAACCTACTACTACATATCTTTAAATATCACTTTAGTCTGGTTTATATGGACATTTATAAGTAATAATATGGTTAGGAAAAAAAACAAGCTTGGTGTGGGAAAGAAATTAAACACTTTTAATGACTGTTTGCCAAGCCCCAAAAATTAATACTACACAAAAACTTACAAATAACTGAAACCATTTTGCGAGATGGCCTTCAGTAGAAACACTGCATTGTGCTGTCTACTGTAATCAAATTTGGGGAATTAAGAGAATGTAGGGGTTGAAGTGTACTGAATTATATGTACAGTATATAAAATGATTGTGAATAACATGATTGTAAATATGATTGTGAAAGAGAGCATCCAACCTGCTGACTCAGTAGCTGATAAAAAAAGGATTTATGCAACAACATAAAGTAATATGATGTACTGTTGCTATGATTCAAGGGAAGTTGCTGTTGCTATGATTCAAGGGAAGTTGCTGTTGCTATGATTCAAGGGAAGTTGCTGTTGCTATGATTCAAGGAAAGTTGCTGTTGTTATGATTCAAGGGAAGTTGCTGTTGTTATGATTTAAGGGAAGCTACTGCTATGATTTAAGGGAAGCTACTGCTATGATTTAAGGGAAGCTACTGTTGTTATGATTCAAGGAAAGCTACTGCTGTTATGATTCAAGGGAAGCTACTGTTGCTATGATTTAAGGGAAGCTACTGTTGTTATAATTTAATTCTTTCAGGGTCCGTGCCATAGATCTACGGCTTTACGTTGAAGGTCCAAACTGTAGATCTACGCCAAAATTCTAGCAGTGTCAAATTTAGCACGAGAAGGCTGGTAGGCCTACATCTGAGAGAATGGGTCTGGGTGGTCAGTGTGCACACTATAGAAAAAATCTGGATGCCCACATGGCATTGTGGGAACACCGCCAAAGTAGCTTTGTTCATCATGCCTGGTGGCAAGGAAGCTCTCACTCCTCACTCACTCTCCGGGCGAATTCTGACTCTCCTCTTCACAACTTACAGTTCTAAGACTGATGGAAGTGGAGCTGAAGAGGAATTCTATGGTTTTGAACCATATGGTACCATTGTACCATATGGTATAATGGTACCATATGGTACATTGGTGCCATGTCATACAATGGTATCATATGGTACAATGCACCATATGGTACATTGTACCATATGGTACACTGTACCATATGGTACATTATACCATATGGTACATTATACCATATGGTACATTGTACCATATGGTACATTGCACCATATGGTACATTGCACCATATAGTACAGGGTACAGGGACCCTAATGGAAATAAGTCTGATTTTTTTGGGTTATCCTAGGTTCTCCAAACATATGCTGCTAAGTATGATATTCTATGTACCTTTATTTGTGCATACCTAAATAAACTTACTTACGATGCCACATGCGCTTGAGTAAGTTTATTCAGGTGTACAGAAATACAATTACATGGATTATTATACATAGCAGGATATGTATAAAATCCTAGGATAACCCAAAAAAGTCAGGGTGACTTATTTCCATAGGGATCCTTGTATCTGTACCATATGGTGTCTTGTACTGTATGGTACCCTGTACCATATGGCACCCTGTACCATATGGCACCCTGTACCATATGGTACCCTGTGCCATATGGTACCCTGTACCATATGGTACCTTGCACAATATGGTACCCTGCACCATATGCTTTCCTGTACTGCATGGTACCCTACACCATATAGTACAATGTACCAAATGGCACCCTGTAACATATGATACCATGTACCATATGGTCAATAGGTGTTGGTGGCAGGAGACACCAGCCAAGACTGAGTGAGTGGCGATGCAAACTAGCTACTGAATCAGCAGTTTCCAAGACAAAGCGCTTTGTCATCCACCTCAAGTAACATGTCGAGTTCCTGTACATTTGTAAATATATAATAGAACATTACTAATATATAACATTTTTGCATATTTTTGTTGTAAACAATTATTGTAAACAAAATAATGATGAAAATATAAGTGTGTTTATTGTGTGGAACACAACAGTACCATATAGTACAATGAACCATATGGTATCATTGTACTGTATGGTACCATAAGGTACCATTGTACCAAATGGTGCCATTGTACCATTACCATATGGTACTATTGCACCCTATGGTACCATTGTACCATATAGTACAATTGTACTATATGGTACCATTGCACCCTATGGCACCACTGTACCATATGGTACTGTTGTATTCAACAATAATCGCACTAATGTTCTCATCATTTTGTTTACCATAAACTTGTGAACAAGTTTTGTAAGCAATATAATGATAAACAAAATTTTGAGCCCTATTTTTGGCTAAGTCCAGTGTACTAGTCGACAAAAATCATAGCTATTTCGCTAGAACTCCATTTTTTCTATAGAATGAGTACAAGAAACCATCCATTTACCGATTTCAACTATCCAATAAAGTGGTCAGAATTTAGCAATTTTGCCAATTTCACACAAATTTCAAAAGATGCCAATTTCCGAATAGGGTCCAGAATAAACAAGAAAGACATTCCTGGCACTAAAATAACAAGTTCTCTGTTCGTTAGTCACGTCCCCAGGCCCCTCTTATATTTCTTTGGCTTTCCTCTTTGAATTTTTATTCTTACAAAAAATAGAAGATTTACTGTCATGCAGACTACTGCATTAGTGTAGAAATGGTATAAATAACATCAGCGCACTTGTGAAAGAATATTAGACTCACCAGTTGACGTGTATTGGACGCTTGGCATGATTTGCTTACTTTTGAACTTTATTTTTATTTATTTATTTATTTATTTATTTATTTAAAAATTTGTGCACACATACAGAGGTACAAAAAATACAGAAAATAGCAGTATGCCAAAGCCACTTATACTATGCTTAGCATTACGGGCTGGCTTAAAATTAACTTAAGATGAACTAAGCAATGATGACATCGGTGATAAAACTTTAATGTAAACAGATTACTATAAAGCACAAGTGAGTATTACAAAGACAGGTCATATGGTTGTATGCATTGTTGTACATTCAGTAGAATGGAGTATTCTGTTAGGTAGTGTATTTAAAAAATAATAAAGTTAGATTGGGTTTTAGGTTTAACATTTATGTGATATAATTGTGAGAAACATTTAAGATATACAATTTATAAGGTTCAGTTATTCAGTATTTATTTGGTTTTGGGTGAGTAAGTGATCTTTGAGAAGAGACTTGAATTTATAAACAGGTAGTGTTTCTTTTATATTTACAGGTAATGAGTTCCAGATTTTAGGGCCTTTTATGTGCATTGAGTTTTTGCAAAGTGTGAGATGGACACGAGGAACATCAAAGAGTGATCTGTGCCTTGTGTTATGGTCATGTGTTCTGTTGAGGTTGGCAAGGAGATGTTTGAGGGGAGGGTTAATATCAGAGTTAAGTGTTCTATGTATGTAATAGGTGCAGTAATAAGTATGAATGTTTTGTATGGTGAATAGGTTTAGTGTATTGAATATTGGTGGAGTGTGCTGCCTATAGTGAGAATTTGTTATCATTCTAACTGCAGCCTTTTGTTGGGTAATTAGTGGTCTGAGATGGTTACTTGTTGTTGAGCCCCATGCACAAATTCCATAGGTGAGATAGGGGTAAATAAGAGAGTGATATAGGGCCAGGAGGGCTGACTGTGGAGCATAGTACCGTATCTTCGATAGTATGCCTACAGTCTT